>NC_056726.1:783405830-783433462 GCF_019279795.1 Protopterus annectens | reverse complement strand
AAAAAGTTTAAAGGCATTTTCCTTTGAAAATCCAAACTGAGTAGGGTCAATTGTTTGGAGATTCCTATATTTTGTTGATAAGCTCCATTTAAATTTGCCCCAGGGCCTTGCAGATAAGGTAGTCAGGCTAATAGGTTATAGTTCCTGGGGTAAGTGGAAGTACCACCTTTGTGCAAGGAAAAAAGTGGCTGTTTCCATTCAGCTGGGATGAAGCCAGTCTTAGATTAAGAGTATGGGTGTTGTTTTTGTTGGAGCCCATGTAAACCAGCCTGGGATGTTATCGGGTCCCATAGATCTGTGCTTTTGGTTTTAAAAGGGGCATTATGCCCCATTCTTTAGAGATACAAGGTAGGGAACAGTGGTAGGGATTCATGGGGTATGTGGGGGAAAGGAGTGATTTTCACAGAACCTGTCACCCAAATAGGTTAGCTATGTCCACAGGCTCATATATGTGATATCATGGTGTATCATGGCTACTGCAAGACTCAATACTAACTTTTAGACTTTGCAATGTGGCTCGTTTGTGGATTGCTTAGCTACTAAAACATGTGTATCATGCATGCATAGCACTTTGCTTACTTGTTCAGACCCCTGCTATCTTGCTATTGAAATGTTTTTTGCTGTATTCCCACTGTCATTCCTGTGAACATACCATTAATGTGGAAACATTACAAACCTAGGGCCCTATTTAACAATATGAATAAATAATCCATGTGTTGCCAACCAACACTGCAACCTTGGTGTTCAGTATTTTTTCAACAAAATTAATATCAAATGTTCTATGCTATGCAATGCACATCAGTCTGGTAATATGCAGAACTACAACCATTGCCCATATGCCTAAAAAGCCTTATCTGCAAGGCTAGGGAAGAAGTTGGCATGGACCATATCCACAGGGACTTGATGACCTTCCACACACTGACTGACCCATTTTGTTTTTGTCAAGAGTATACCTGCTTATTGAACCTTGTGGCCTTTTTTGATTTGCTCCAAAGACCTGATGACGGATAGCAGGACTACCCATGTTGAGTTATCCAAGGCCTTTTACACTATCTCCCATTCATGTCTCATAGTGAAGATTTCCCAAATGGAATTAAGCCATACAGTAGTAGAGGGATAGGCAAGTGACTCACTGACAGACTACAAACTTTCAAAGATGGGGACTGCACTTCACCATTGCCACTTACCATTAGAATACCACAAGGATCTGTACTGCCCTCAACTGTTTGAAAACTATTCCCTGAAGCTCAGGCAATGGTAGATGGCCTGGGTTTACCAAGTTTGCAGATGACTGGTAACTGGATGCATAATTTAGAGTCCCATAGTAAAGGTAAAATATTAGAAGGGGCTCCAACACAATGATTTGGGGCCAAACCACAGATTAACTTAAAGCATAAAATGCTTGTTGTACCCTTTGGCAAACAGTGTTGAAGACTTGGGAACACATGTTAATAGTAATCTACACTTTCATCACTATGTGTCCATAGTAGAGAAAACACATTCTGATTTTGCATCATAATATGGACATCACATTCAAGACCAGGTGGCAACCCGTGTATCATTACCCAAACCCTATTATAAATGCTCTTGCTTACTCAAGAATAGCTTAAAAGACTGGTTGTCTTGGAGACTCTGTCCAGCTTTTTGGAAGGTGAAGTTGTTGTATTATGGGCTGTGGGTGCCTTTGCTCTAAGACAGTCTAATGTACGTCTGGGGTCCAAACAAATGGACAAATAAATTGTGCGTTTAACTAGCTGTACTAAAAATGTGTGGGGGTTTTTTTTTCCCTTTTTGGTGTTTTTTTGGGTTTTTTTGGGGGGGTTTTGTGTGTGTGTGTGTGTGTTTTTGTGTGTGTGTGTGTGTGTGTGTTGTGGGGTTGTTGTTTTTTTTTAAAAAAAAAATTTTTGTTTTTCCCCAAAAAAAAACCCCTTTTTTTTTTTAAAAATTCCCCCCAAAAAAATTTTTTTTTTTGGGGGTTTTTGTTTTTTTTTTTTGGGGGGGTTTTTTTGGGGGGGAAAAATTTTTTTTTTTCTTGGGGGTTTTGGGTTTTTTCAAAAACTTTTTTTGGGGTTTGTTTTTTTTTTTTTTGGGGGTTTTTGGGGGGTTTTTTTTTTTTTTTTTTTGGGGGGGGGTTTTTTTTTGGGGGGTTTTTTTTTTTAAAGGTTTTCCAAAATTTAAAATTTTTTTTTGCTTTTTTTTTTTTTTTTTTCAAAGAGAGGGGGTTTTTTTTTTTTTTTTTTTTTTTTTTTTTTTTTTTGGGGGGGGGGGGGGGGGTTTGGGGGGTTTTTTTTTTTTTTTGGGGGGGGTTTTTTTGGGGGGGTTTTTTTAGAATAATTTTTTTTTAAAAATTGGGCCCAAAAAATTTTTTTTAAAATTTAAGGGGTTTTTTAAAAATTTTTTTTTGGGACCCAATTCTTTTGGGGAATTTTTGGGGGGGGAAAAAAAATTTTTTTGGGGGCCCCCAAAAAATTCCCGGAAAAATTTAAAAAAAAAAAAAAGGGGGGCCCAAAATTTTTAAAAAGGTTTTTAAAAAAAATTTTTTAGAAATTTTTTTTTCCTTTTTTTTTTGGGGGGGGGGGGGGGGGGGGGGGTTTGGGGGGTTTTGGGATTTTTTAAAAAAAACCCCTTTTCCCTTTTTTTTAAAAAACCCCAAAAAAAAAATTTTTTTTTTTACTCCAACCAGGGCAGGGTCAGACACTGGCCTTGAAGCCAGGCAAACATCACTTCATCCTATACCAGACAGATTAAAGTGACATGGCTTTTACTCTCTCCCCATACATCACGGCATGGTTTGTAGGCCCTGTGATATCTTGCTGAGAAAGCCATGTCTTCTCTCCAGCTGCTGCATGTGTGTGGTGAGGTACATGCAAAAGAGAGCATTATACTATATTACTATTCTGATGAGGTTTGACTACAGTGCTGTCATACAGTCCTAAGATCTGCATATGATGGCATGATATATGATGTGCAAAATATTGGCTTTCAATACCCCTTTGGACACTTGGTGGTTGCAGTACAGACTGTTATCTACATTTGTGCCCAGTGCTGGCATCACTGGGTGTCAGCATAGCAGGACTGTTGCCAGTGTTGTCATTAACATAGAATTCCACTTTTCAAATGGACAACATAAAAAGACACATTTCTGCATTTAGTTGTACATCATGTACCCTTGTCCCTATTCAGTTCTCTGTTAGCTCCTCCTGTACTATGTTATCATCATTGATGGACTCGATGACTGCACCCAATATGCAAGAATCAGCAAACTTGGTAAGGCAGAGGCCATATACTTTAGCCTGAACTGTCAAAAAATGGAGTCCATATAGTAAAGGGCCAAGCACAGATATCTGGGGTTTGCCAGTGGTGACAGCTTTACTGGTAGATGTTGATTCACCAGCTTTCACAGTATGTGTTCTGTCAGTGAGCCAATTTGTTATGCATCTACTGACGTAAGAGTTAATTTACAGCTGGGAGGGTTTCTGAATGATACCTGCATAGGGGATTGTGTCAAATCCCTTGGCCAGATCACGATAGGCAGTATGCACTGTCTTATCTTCATCCAGGCCTATCACACAGAAGCAACTGCTTGTGACAACATCACAGATAACCTATGGCATTACACATCACATACACCTTCCTGATATTGTTGACTACACACTTCAACATAGCCTCCACACAGGTTATATTCACATACAAGCATGTACATCAACATGCATCCAACTGAGTAGAGGGGACAGCACCTGATGCATGAATGCATAGAGTCATCCTGACTCTCCTCAATTGTGAGATGAACCAACATATGATCCTGGACCTCTTCTTCATGTACACTTGTCATATTCAGTCTGTGTGTGACAGACCTGTGCAAGTTGTTAATGCTACATCATGTCTGTTACATCTGATAAGTGTCCTCAAAGAGGTCATCAAGGGCATGCATGATTACAACAGTGTCATCTTGTGAAACTTGACCAGGTCAAGGCATTTGACACAAATCCACACTGAACTATTCATTCAACACTGTCATATGTGGCCATAAGCAGTTACTGTATATCACCAAATGGGTAGAGCACTATGTCACATACATGGCATCTCACTATGTTGAAATGTGTGATGTGACCTATATCTTAGGTCCAGTGAGCAGGTCCGTACATCAGTGCTGTCTGCTAGGCCCTTTCCTGTCCATTACTTAAGTGATGGGCATTACAGATGACATAGACAGGCTGTGTCCACATAGCTGCCTGAAGGACTATAGAATGTGGGCAATCATTGGCTTGAACTGTGATATTACTATAATATAGACAGTAGCAACACATAACAAACAGTGCTACCACAGGCATGACACCACCTGCATTGACAAGACGGGGCTGTTAATTCAGGAAACAAGCACACCACCCAATTATAATGTGGATATCCCAACCTATAATCAGACCAGTAGGTATGTAACCCATGTTCTAGGGTAGATGGTAAGTGTACATATACTAGCATGTGCTCACAGTGCTGACTATTCCCTTCAATGTAACATAAGTACTGAGTATGTGAAGGACATCCACATCTGAGGCCATAATACCTTCATGGTTCCTAGCTTTCATCACACCAATATCTGTGTACAATGCACCCTTCTTCATGTACCTCCAGACACATCTTCCAGTGATGTCTAATGGAAGTATATCACCTTTGTCACGTTAAGCTGTCACACACCTTATTGACCATACCTTGGTATTCTTTCTGTGGAATGTATCTGACTGTCTGATGGTGTGGGACCCCAATCAAGTTATTAAACCAGATGCATGTGTGCTACCTGTTTTGCTTATGCACACACGCTACATACATAGGTGCTTGAGAACAGTAACGACATGTATATCATTGATGACAGTGTGGGATTGTTAGCCTGTATTGGCCATACCGTCCCATATAGGTGTAGCAGTGTTCCTTCTAATACCTCCAGCAGATGTTACAGTGCCAACACAGTGTGCATGGTTAAAGTTACAGAGTGTGGATGTACCATAGTAGTTGTTTAAATGTATGTGTGCAGACTCATGTCTTATCACTGTAAATCACATATTTTATGTCAGAGGCATGGGATTACTGGTAGTATTATTCTGATATTATCCACGATTGTGTTTGGTTCTTGTAATGTTTTCCATGAGCCTTTACATGTGCCGACCTTGCTGGAGACCTCTGTTAGGAGTGTACTCGTATTCAACCATACCAGTTTGCACACTATCACAATATGCACTCTATCCCAATTGTATGTCTAATCCCTGATAACTGTCCTCTACATTATTCATATAAGGATGCTTATCTCACACAGACATCCTACTCATTGTTATGCCATATTTTTGTGACAGTCACATACAACATATTTCACTGTATAGTCCCTACTGTACCATATAGATATGTGATTGGTGTTGCTGCTACAACCACATTCCAATGACATGCCTTACTCTGCAGTACATGAGGGAATTTCACCTGTCCTCTTTCCCTGTGTTTATTCCTACAATTCATGTGTGTATCCCTGTTTAATACACACACACACACACACACACACACACACACACACACACACACACACACACACACACACACACACACACACACACACACACTCTATTAATGTAATTTTTTTTTTATTTTATCTGTTGACAGCAAAACCCACTAAACATAAATGTACCTCTTTTCGGGGGAACCCCAAAGCTCTGTCTAGATAATCACCATGTCACAGACTATAACTTGCTTTTCATAGTAGCAGGCTTACATTACCTGGTTAGTTTGCTGTTCTAGACAGTCTCTCCCATTTTACAGACTTAAGCAATGTGAAATGAGCCTCGGCTGAAGAAGCACCAGTGGTCTCATTCAGGATTACCAATCTAAAATACTGCTCATTTTGTCATGTATTATCATTTTTTTATTTTATGTATTTGTTAACTGGGTAGGTTAGGTGGTCCCAAGCCTCAGCTCATTTATAACCTAGGCCATAGACATAGATGTTTAAATGGCATAGTATTAAATTCAAACAGAAACAAACTTACTGAAAAGCATAATACTTGAAAGTACAAAATGATGTTAATAAAAGTCTGGGGACAAGCATGAAGAAAGTTACAGCATTGTATTCAGTGTCAGAGATATAATATGAAAAGGAAAGCAAATTACAGTACTTTTTAAATTAACATTGCACTGTGTTTGTAAACGTTTAAATAACAGGCATTTTTAATAGGAAAGGTAGAACTACCTGAATGAGGGCGAGATGTAGAACTATTATTTGCAGAGTAAAATTGTCTAGGAAGCAGCTGCTTGGAGCAACTGCACATTCAGTCTGCAATTAATTAATTAATTAAAATAAAGCCCAAGTTAGATAAAGAAGGCTAAATTCACAGAACTACATCTTGGGAAAAGAGCAAAAGACTTATTATCGTTTATAACAAACAATCACTGCTAAACATATGTTTACATGCAGAATTAAAAATTCTAAAGGGATTATAGAGACAAATGAAACAAAAGTATGTTAATGTTTGTAGAAATGTATCAAACAGTGTGACTGTTGAGAAGGTTACATGATCTCCAGTGGCATAGCTGGCTGATGTAGTACCTGGTGGAACATCCTAATCTGAAGCCCCCCAACTCAAATGTTTAAGCACGTCAGTCCTGACCACAAAAGCAGTACTGAATTTCACTTCTTTGCTTGCATTTCTATGCCAGGACACAAGTGAACACCAGTACTGCACTACTGACTAGATAACACCTGCTGATCATGCCCCTTAACATCCACTGCCCATTCATTAGTCTAATGAAGTACTTGTGATAATAAACTAAACTCCGATTCCACTGAAACAGCAGAATTAGCAGAAAACAGTCAACAGTTTGGGAGCAGTCCTCTAGAAAATAATGTAGGGATTAACACAGAGCATAGAGGCATCCTGCTGTGGACAAAAAAAGTATTTTGCTACAATTTGAGGAGCAAATAAAAAACCTTTTAGTCCAACTTGAGGAGCCAAAAAAGTACCTCAGCCCTGACTGAGAAAGCAGTATCAGCACTAATTTCTGAATGTGGGAACTGTTACTACCAAACACAAAGTGCTGAAGTGCAGCAACCTGAATTCTGCTGCTGGACTACCATCTGATTAGCATCTGCTGATTGCATCCCTGACACCTTACGCAAAGGGTGTCTGTCTCCAGTGTCCTGCCCTAGTTATACCTCTGGGGTTAAGGGTAATTGAACATATAGTGCCCATTCTAATTGGCAAGTATTCTGCATACAGATGACAAAATTCACTGGGTATAAGTTTAGTTGTTTGGTATTTATTTCACATGATATTGAAGATGTTTGCAAAGCATAAACTTACAGAATATTATGCATGTCATTTTTTTTATTTGAAGATAGTTGATATTAGGAAGGTATGTTAAGTACAGGCCTTTACTGCCACAAGACATACCTCTCAACTGTTTAGATTTTCACAGAATGTCCAGATTTTTGCCTTACATTTTTGATTTGTTGCTCATAAAACTTGTAGTTTTCTATTTTTTAGCAAATCACTGAGGTCTGATTTTACTAAATAATGGCAGACATTTGAGTTTTGGAGATCATATCCTTCAGGAAATGCATGGTAACACAAAACATTTAATTCTAGCAACTTTCTAAATCTATAAGAACAATATTTATAATTTTCCCTATTTTTGGAGCTTTGTCTCCCCATTATTATTGTCTTTGTCCAGATTTTTTGTGTAAGAAGTGCTATGTCACAAGACGTTTACTTTTTTGTGATGTGGCTGTGAATTCTTCATACACTGAAACATTACAATTTAAAATAATCTGGAATTTCGGAGCTGTAAAATATATTGTTTCAAAGCCACCTGATCAAGTAAATTTGCCCAGGCTTTTTATTATAGGCATTGCGGCATAGGGATGGTGGCCTAATGGTTCAGGTATTTGCCTTCCAAACACAAGGTGCAGGGTTTGAGTCTCAAAAGGGATAATTGGCTAGGCTTAAAAAAATTGCTTGCAATGGTAGTTAAAGTACTAATCTATGAACCTATGAATTAAGGGATGGGACCTAAAATACACAGTCGGCAATAGTAGCAGATGCTAAATGAAGCAGTACTACCGAATAATGAAGTAATCTACAATACATAACAGTGAAACATTTCTGGATGTCTCAGTATCTTTTTTGCAAAAATTGTGTTGTCACAGTGTCTTGCTTTATTATATACTTCAGATTCCATTCCTACTCTTCAGTGACTGAAATGCCATAAGGCTGAAGTTACATTTCTCATGTAAAAAGATATATTTTTAAAAAGCTGTCAGTTTGGCTAATTACTGGTGTATCCCTTAATTCATTAAACCAGTCAAGTTTTCTTAAACAATTAAATCTAATGAGGAAGCATTTGTAGGAACACCGTTGTTAGGAGGCACATTTTGCGGTTGATATCTATTGTTATAATTTGCTGTTCTGTAACTGATATGGAATCATTCACTGAAATATCAAATTGCTATTTCTTCTACGAAACTGACTTCAGAAATTCTTTACAAAGGACTAATAGAAATCTTTACTTTGCATAAAAATTTGCCACAGTAATGGAAACTGTACTGAAAAATCGAGTAATGGTCCGTAGAAGAATTCCATACCATTCTACTGCTGCAACAGAAGCGGCTGAAGTAGCTGATGCAGAATATACTGAACACATTTCCAGGATTCCTGTAAGGATGCAGAATCACTTCAAAACTGCAGTACAATCAGCTGAAGTAGTTGATACAGAATATACTGAACACATTTCCAGGATTCCTGTAAGAACACAGAATCACTTGAAAACTGCAGTACAATCAGCCGAAGTAGCTGGTGCAGAATATACTGAACAAAGTTCCAGGATTCCTGTAAGAATGCAGAATCACTTTAAAACTGCAGTAAAATCAGCAGAAGTAGCTGACTCTCAACAGATATCTAGAATTCCTAGAAGAGTGCAGAATAATTATATCACTACAGCAGGTGTATCTGGGACGTCAGGTAAGAAATGCTTATACTATGGATCTATTACTGAGCTCTGATAACTCTTTTCATAAAATGGAATTATAAATGAGACAAAAGTAGTCATTGAATTCTGTTTACTTGCTATTTTAATACAGAAAGCTTGCATTTTTATAAAATGAAAGTTTATACAAAAGACAACTTTGTATTTAGGTCTTAAGAAATGCTGCATTCTTGGGTAACACAGTGGTTCTTCATAAAATGGGAGCTTTTATTCCCTCACCCACTCCATCTTTTTGTTGGAAAACAAATTATTATGTGATTTCATCATTAAATGTAAAAAGTAATTTTAGGAAAGTTTTATCCTATTCACATATTTCCATTTATTATTATATTCTCCCATTTAGCTTGTCTTAAATATTTTGTGGTGAACTACATTTGGAACTGTTTACCTGTAGGAGAAGTACTCACTTTGAAGACCAGGGAACATGCAGCCTGTATTAATCAGGAAAACTGCTATAGATCTATTTCAAGCAGGCCATTAAACAGCATATTTCTAAAACTGATCCTGTAACTGTGGTACCATGTGATCTGCCCTCATTGGTTCTCTCCTCTTCCTTACCTCCTTGTCTCCCTTCTATCTGACCCTTCCAGGTTCCTATCTCATATATTAAAGTTCACCTCTTCATCAGCCTTCTGTCTTAAATTCACCTTTAATTTAACCCTGCCTCTCCTTTCTGTCACTATCTCCCCTTTGTTCTACCCCCACTCTACTTCACTTTCTCCTCTGCTACCATCCCTCATCGCTCTTTCCATCCTTTCATTACCCCCATTTTCATCTTCTCTATAACCCTAGTATTTTACTTGCTCTGACTATTCTGTTGTACAGACTGTAAATAGAATTTTAATGATTTTTACAAATTGCTTAAGTCAAGTATATGTTTATACTTACTACTTTGTATGTTACTTGTGACTGTAATGTTAATTATGTACTTAGAGAGTACAGGCAGTGTTGTTGCTATACAACTTGATTGAAATGTTAACTTTTGACTAATATTCTTTGTCATTTTTACAAAGTCAAATATGTTAATAGATATTTTCCCCACACTCAACTCTTAATGATGTGTGTCAAGCTGCAACTTCTCAGCTGACAGAGATGTATTGATGTAAAAATAGACAAATTTGACTGGCTTCTCTAAAACCTTCTCCTCTTTCTTCTAAAGCACCAAGTATTACAAACAGCTTGAAGAAAAAACCTTCAGAGCTTAATCTCAGATACAAAGATGAAGTGTATCAGGTAAACATATTGTACCAGCTTTCTATTTCCAACAGATACAAGACCATACATGTAATAAAAAAAGTTTATCTGTGAATCTGAGAAGATTCTCTAATGAATCTTGAATCAGTCAACAATTCACAGAAATCATTTTGTTTGTAGATGATGTTTTGTAGGATTAATGTCATAATTTATTGTACTCTGGTCAACGTCTAATGCAGTGGTTGCTGTAATCTACCCAAGGTCCCTATGATATGGGGGATGGAGTCAAATATGCTGTCATCCTGTGCATGTGTAGGATGGATTACATTATTTATCCTTTGTCCATCCACATTATACACAAGGAAAATTAATTTTACATTGTGCATTACTCAACTAATCATTACACCAGAAGAAAAAATGGCTTTATACTTTTACTTGTATCACTGTAATACTACCAAAAAAAAGAGTCACTTTGATCTTTGATGGCAGCTACATTTATTGTACCACCTTATGTTTACATGAGTGCACCCATCCCAAAAAGGAACATTGACTAAAACTTTTACTACACATTAAGCAACAGAGCACTTGGTGCAACAGTAGGTTTCATCATGGTGTTCTGTTACAGCAAGCAGCATATCTGAGATTCTGCTAGAAGGTATGCATGCATAAAAACATTTTATCAACATTGCTTTGATGGGACCATCAGCAATGACCATGATGAATCACATATATGTATAATTGGTTCTCTACTGAAGTATCGACACTCAGAATGCTGAATGCCAATAGGCCAAAAAAAAAAAGACCCAAAACACAGGAGAAGTTCCTCCCTTTGCCTTAGAATCAAAAGAGGGAAAACCCACCCACTTTTCTAAGCTTAATTTCCCAAATACTTTTGGCAGATGAATTTGTCTCTGCCTGCATGTCATAGTCTGTAGTTCTCCCTGTTAGGTACTGCCCCCAATCTTACACAGGCAATTAGTCCTATGGATGATAGAAGGGTCAGCAGCTACTATAAAAAAGACAATGCTGTGAAACTGTCTTCCACTGCCTTTGTTACAGAGAACAGAAACAGTATCAGGCATCTGTTAGCCATGTGTCTCTCTTTCTGCAAAATAGCAATAATTTGGGAAGTTCTGTCATGGGGTTATGAAAAACGATAAATGTCTTGATATTTTACAAGAAAACTATATTGTGACTTTTCTCTAAATATCACAGAACACTCTGCTACTATATTTAAGTCATCTTACTATCACACTGAAGCACTGTAATAAGATGAAAATAATTATTTTGCATTTCATGATGGCATGGTTTGTTTTGCATGGTCAAGTTTTGGTAGACATGTTCCATTTCATCCATTTAAAAAGATGGGGACCTAATAGATAACCACTTATTTTGTATGGAGATCCATTTGTAAGTGGTATTTTCTGTAAATGCAACAGTTTTATAAAAAGTAGTGTGAGCCTTTTCACAGAAAATTGCTTACTTCATGCTCAATGAATAATGTTTTGAAGAACTGTTAGTGATTTTAGGGGACACACATACCCACAGGTCAGTACAAAGGATAGAACTTAACTTTTTGCCTAAATAATTTTTTCTGTTTTTGTTATAACATTTTTTTTTTTTAGATATAGAATAACTGTTTTTTTATATTTATTAAAAAAAAATAAATAATTTTTTTGTAAAAAAAAATCAGGACATTTTGCATTTTTTTTTTTTTTTTCAGACACACACTGCCCAAAGAGGGGACTCCTGTCCAAAGTGGGACAGGTGGTAACCCTACTGTTAGTATGCCACAATTTCACAAGGGGTAGCAATTCAACAGAAGTGGGAAAATGTAATGTATGAATACATTTGACCTTCAGTTTAAAAAAATTAAATACAAAAATCAAGCACAAATAGTTGTACATTATTTTGCACTGAGCTTGTAAACTACTTTTGAGCAAAAACTGAAAGCACGTTACCACATTTCTCTAACATTCAAGATAAAAAACAAAACTTCCCAATGAGATAAGTCTCTGATGAGTAATATAAGTCTTTGTTGAGTAATATAAGTCTCTGATGAGTAACATAATTTATAAGTCTCTGATGAGTAATAAAATAAATTATTTGAAGTGTTTTAGTACTAGCTATCTCTGACAACTCAGGAGAGTAGGACAGGATTTGTAAATGCTTATAATGTAGGACTACAAAATGACAGTCATTGTAAAAGCTTGGAATTTTGCTTCTTTCTTTGGTGCTGTAAAATTGTTTGGACTAACTTAAAACGGGCTCTGAGAGAAATGTAAATGATGGTTATTCAGGAATAAAATGCAAGCTCACCTCCTACAGAAGATGTGTAAGATGACAACATCGATTCCTAATATTTAGCATGACTCATAGATTCATAAGTAAGTAGTAGGCTACCTGCAATTGTGGGCCATTTTATGCCTAGCTAATTTCCCTTTATCTGACCAAAATAACCTTTCCCATTCAGTTATAGATTGGCCTTAACCATCACATGGTTGCTAATTATATATTACCCCTTGTTAGAGTAACTGGGATCATACCATAGATAATTTGAGGGACCCTTGCATGGGATAAAACATTTAGGAGCTGCCTGTGCCCATTAGTAGTACAGGGGCAGTTCTGGAGTAAATTTCCTGTTCCCCATCTGTAGATCTAAGTTGCACTTGAATATGGACAGCAATGAACTTTGTTTTATGTAAATGAATAGTCTGTTCCAGAACAGCAGTATCATCTGAGATATATTCCTGTCCGTTCAAACTGTTATGTTGATGTTTTAGAAGAGGTTTAGATCCATAAACTGAGTATTTCTGATGTCATTTGACTTGCTGATGTGGAGTAAATCCATCAGTAATGAGTCTGTAGGATGCCAAGTATAGTGACACAGTTTGAGTTGGTCCATGTAGGATATGTTATTTAGGCCTTGTATCCTTTTAGTAAGGTATCTCTGTAGATGTTCCAGCTGTTGCTTTTGTCTGCACAGATACATGCTAAAGGGGCATTATATTCAGTGACTAGCCTAATGAGGGCTGAGTAAAGAGGACAGTGACAACTCTAGATCTAAATAATCACTTTGTTTATAAGCTGTACAATATAAAATTACTTTTTTACAACAATGAACATATTCTGGCAAAAGGTTAGGTCATTGCTCACATACGTTCCCAACTCTTAAACACCTGGGTGAACTCTTCGGGGAGTTTTTCCAATGTGGTAGTTTCCTGAAGTAGATGAGTTCCCAGAGTAATGTAGTTTTTGACATTTCATTTTATTTCAGTCCATGATTTTAGCACCGGTTGTTTATTTGGAACAAATCTTCCTGCAGGGTGGCTAATTCATTTGGGGATTCAGTGACTGCTCATAGTTTGCAGTCATCTGCAAACTTAGTCAGCCAGATGCCTTTGATATTGGCTTTTACTTCAGAAAAGTAGGTGCCAAACTGGAAAGATCCCAACACAGAAGCCTGGAGTACTCCACTGGTAACTGATCTCTTTGTGGAGGTAACTTTCCCTATTTTGATTATCTGTTTCCTAGCTGTGAGCCAGTTGGCAATCCAGTGGATGACATAGGGGTTTATTACTACTTTATTTAGCTTTGCTACTATGCCTGAGTGGGGAATTGTGCTAATACCTTTGGCTAGTTCAAGGTATGTGGTGTGTACCACTTTGCCTTCATCCATTGCTGTTGTGACCTTTTCAAGAAAATCCACCAGGTTGAGTAACCATGACCTGCCCTTGACAAATCCAAACTGAGACAACTCAAGTGTTTGGAGGTTGCCTATATCCTAATTGATTAGCTCTCTGATAAGTTTTTCAATGACTTTGCATATGAGGCTGGTCAGACTTACAGATCTGTAATTGCCTGAGTCTGTAGAAGTTCTTCTCTTATGCAAGGAAATGATTCTTGCCGTTTTCCATTCACTTGGTACAAAACATATTTGGAGGTTGAGATTGAATACTGTTGTTAGAAGTGTGGCTAAATCATGCTTCAGGTTATTTAAGATGCATCCAGGGATATTGTCTGGACTCATAGATGCAGTACTTTTTAGTTTTTGATAGCACGTTTAGGAATTGGTCATGTATGATAGCTGGAGGTGAGCCAGTTTCAGGTATATTTTGAGGGACAGATGGAGGGGATGGGGGGTAAACTTAGAGCTAAATTTATTGGCCAGTAGGTTCACTATATCTTCAGCCTCCATATAGGTATCACCATTCACAATCAGCACAGTGCATTGCTGTGTTGCGCTTTTGAGATTACAAACATAACTAAAAATGTTGTGTGATTGTCTTTGGCTTGGGTAGCTATTTTAGCTTCAAACTTACCTTTGGTGGATTTAACTAAGCTCCCGAGTTGTTTATTTATTTCAATGAAAAGGGTTCTAACATTATGGAAAATGCACTTATTACTTTTGATCAAAACTCTTGTCTTTTTTTTTTTTTTATAAAGTTTGTGGATATTATGGTTTCACCATGTGGATTTCTTTCTGGGGTTTGCCCTGCACTTGTTCCTATGGGGTACAGATGCATCTATGCAGTTGTTAATATGTAGGTATATAGTATAGTGGTGTATGTTTTTGTATATTCAGTTGACTTAGTAACTGAGTTTGGTGGGATTTGATTCTTGCTAACATATCACAAAGAGGTAGGTAGTTTGCCTTAGAGAAATTTCTGAACATATACAGGGTATACACATACATACATGCATATACAATGGACTTGCAGTTGCAGTAGAATCTTAGAAGGGGATAAGAAAGCAGTGAAACATGATCACATCAATAAGGCAGGCCCTATTTTGGTGATTTGTAAGAAGCACCTAGAGTGATTTTAATGTCTTAAAATAGCTCAGAGAACAAAGATACAATAAAAAAGTTTTTATTTCCAAGGTGGAGTTTAAATTTAATATCAATGGATTCTGCCTTTTGTTTACTTTTATTAAAGAAAGGAACAGTGACACTCATGACTGGAATGGCATGTAACAATTTCCAATGGCTTTTGTACAGCTGACAATCAGGACTAATACTGACAATAATGTAAAGTAGTGCTAGAAGTTACAGCTTCTAATGACTGAAGGTTATACCTTAGCAGAGGCCTAGCTTTGTGTAACCCAACATGATACATTACAGTTCCTTAACATTGTGTGCATTATTCACTGACAGTGTTATAGTCGCATGTAATGCTATATATTACTGTTTCTTAACATTGTGTGTTATACATTAACAGTCACAGCGTAATGTTAATTTAGTGCCGTACATTACAGCTCTAATCAGTGTCTTATGCATTAACGTTGTCATACCTTTATGTTCCTTACAATCCTTAAACGCTGTTACATATTAGCAGTCATATCCTCCTGTAACTTACAGTTGTATATTACAGCCCTAATGTGCCTTAGTGTTACACATTTCAATCCTTAATCATTGTGTTAACAATTAATCGTGTCATATGCACATCACTCATTGCTGTACATTATAGGCGTAATTATTCTGTTACACATTAAGAATGTCATACGCTCACATAAACTTCATGTTAAATAATTTTGTTTTTAGTACTTGATGAATATGGAGCTAAAAGTGAATGAGTTGTTGGAAATGCAAGAAGTCACTGAAAGAGAGGAGTCAAAGCCTTGTGACCATATTAAGGAAGAGGACAGGTAAGGTGGACAATATTTTGATTGTTTTGCACACTGATGACACACGATTGCTAGTATGCTGATTTTAATTTTCTTCACCCCTATTAGATTTCAAGATTATTTTTCTCCAGTATTTACAACCACAGATGCTACAAGTTTGTTAAGGAAATCTTTACTACTGTATCACACATTATGCAATAGGTTGATAAAAGCTCATACATTAGATTATTTGACACTGACAGTAGCTGTATTTAGAGTTGAATCATGGTTAAATGGGGCCCTAGACAGGGGAATAATGGCCTAGGCCTCCCACAGCCATTCTAGTGTCCCATTATTCATCTTTCTCCAACAGTTACTGTAAACACTGCTCAAAACTATGATTGTGCATACTGTTTTCTTATTTACTTTTGAAATGAAGGCAGAAACATGGATTTAATTTAAATATCCTTTGTTGACCAGATTAGCCCCACTAGGCTAGTAATATCTTTTCAAGGGATAATTTTGGTGGTATTTATATGACTAGAGGAACTCTTTTTAATAGCACAAGTGGATATAAATGATCCTGCAGCACCTACCATTCACACAGACAGATGGGACTTCAGTTTAACATCTCATTCAAAGAAGATCACACTCAGGAGTGCAACAAACACCCCTCCTTAAAGTGTAATTGATCCAGATGGTGTAGAAGTAGAACCCACAGCCTTCAGCACAAGTCATGTATACTATCTGCTGTGCTACTAACACTGCTTTAAAATTCTAAAGCAAAGACACTGACAACCATTTATTACACAAAACAGTTGCACAGTGAAAACAGATTTTGCATGAGAAATACTAAACTTCTCTTCCCTTGAAACTCACATTGTCTGAAAATGCGCTGAAACTCACATTGCTTGAAAATGCACTTAAACTCACATTTTGTTTCATTAAGCAGTGAAACAAATAGCACATTTCATTCAAATTTGATCCGTCTGGTAGTTGGTGCAAAAGATTAAGGCTCTTGTCTCCTGTAACCAAGGTACAGTTCAATGTGCGACCTCTGAGTTGTAGTACCTTTATGCAGCTGTTCTCTGGTTCAATGTGTGAACCTAATCTACGCAGCAGTTCTCTGAGCAAAGCAGCCAGAAGCCAGAATGGGAAGTCTGGCAGCAAGCAAGCAGCCTGATCTAATGTGCGCTTAAGTCTTGCATGTTATTGTGCATGCGTCTTACATCAGGACACAGACACAGCAGTGTGTGAGACAATGAAAAAAATGTAAATTTTGTTTTTAATTAAACAATTTATTTTTAATTAATAATTAAATGTGGTAGGTCCCAGCCGGTCCCTCCAAGCTGGCAGACCCTGGGCAACTGCCTAGTTTGCTTAGTGCTGGATCTGGCTCTGTCTGTAATAAAACACATCCAACTTCCTATTCAGTTCTTTGCACCATCATCGTAGCTTACAAATTGTCGATATACTGCTGAGTACAGGCTTGTATAATTTTATATATTTTCTCTGTTGATTATACTGATAATTCTTAGGGGGAAAACTATCATCTTCACAAGCATGTGAGCCATCTGGGTAGATTCTTGAAGAAAATCATCAAAAGGGGATATAAAACACATTCCCTAACAGAAGAAACTGTATCCTTCCCCCACATTATTCTATGCATACTTCAATGTTGACTGGTTTCAGTTTTCATCAGTACTTACACCCAAATGTGATATCAGTAAAGAACTCATATCAATATTACAGTCCTAACAGCTTCATAAGGGCAAGTTTTTAACTTTTCCTAATTTTGAAGATGGTCTTATTTATCAGCAACCTCTCTTTTGTAGCTTGCATGTCATTAAATCAGACTTAGTAGCTATAATTTTAGTGGGAAGGTGTTAAGACATTTACACTCATTTGAATGAGTGCCACTTAGGCATAGAAATTTGAGTGAAACAACCTTTGCCATCAGTGAAGTTTTATTTTTTGTCCACTGTTGTGTGACCTCAGAGAAGGTGTATTCATGTTTAGGGGTGCTAGATATAATTATACTAGGTTTGACCATGGCTATTTCAAGTTTGCACAGCAGCTTCTCTGGGTTTATCATTACTCACTTCTACCTCCTCATCACCACAGACATATATGTTAATAATGAGGTCTTAGGTTATTAAGTAAAACTAGAATACCTCCTTCTTTTATATAGATTTGGAGATGAAGGAATGCTTTCCTGGAACTCCCTCCTAAAAGATTTTCTTATACTGTATCCTTCCACAAGGCAGATGTGAGACTCATGAGCATACCAGCGTATAAAACACTGTCAATACTTCCTTTTTACTGACTCCTTCCAAGTAATCTTCTCAGAACTTTTTTGGAACCAGATTTTCAGCCACCTACCTTAAAGCCCAATACACTTTACAGAGTTCAGGAGTAAGGCACATTTCCATACAAAAACAAACTTTTAATGGTCTAGTTGCTCCTTAGTGGTCCAACAAGCTACTCTAAGTACTTTTTCTTAATGAAAAGATCAGATCTGTAGAAAGATATGAGAACAGACTGTCTCATACCTCATCTAATCTACAATTTAAAATCTCACTTAAAACATACCTGAGAAGAAAACAGTCCTACACTTGCAACACCCCCGTTACCAAGCTCCATTATTACTCTGATTTTATCTCATCTGCCTTTTAAAATCCCCCAAAAATTAGATCTACCAACAAAACAGAGCCAGTCTTGTACAAACCCCATGTCCTCTCCATACTCAGCTAAATCAAATAAGTATCAGCAAATCCTCACACTTTTTCTCTAGTTTACAGGCCTCAAGTGGATAAACTGCTTTGATGAACTATGCATGCATCTCATCTGCTGTCTGAATATTACAAATTCAGTGTAATTTTATACATATTTCTTCTGAACTTATGAACAGTAAAATACTATGGAATGTTTTCTAGATGTGCTACATTAATATGCTGTAAATACTACACAGTGTACTTAATTTAGTGAGCACCTGCTAAATTCTGTATTCTTCTGTGTCCCATGATATATCTTTATTTGTTAACTGATGCTAATTGCCCTGTAAATGCATGCAATATGAATGTGGAGCTTTTCTCCCTGGTCCTCTTCTGAAATTTGTCTAGTTGGCCTTTCTCAGTAATCATAGACAGGCAGACATACAAATAAATAAATAAACAAACAAACAACCTTATTCTTTAGTCATCAGAACAATTAATTATGCATATGGTGATATACAGTAGTGAGGTTATTTGTTAAATGAGGCCTCTAGCACAGGATAATCACAATGCTTCTTTTAAGGAGAATGTGGTAAAGTTTGCCTCACAGCAGATGAGATGCGGTTGTGTAATTAATTAAGTGTGCTTGATCTGATGTCGTTGCCTTCATTTGCTCTTCTATCTGTGGGTTTCAGATCTGAGGACTGAAACCAACTCAGCCACATACCAAAGTTCCAGGATCTGACATCTAAGCTCCTCCCTTACTGATAATTAATGCTCCTCTACTCCAAATCCCCCAGATCTCATTTGCTGTGCTTTGACTAGCATCGGGAATCTGATTGTCTGAGCTCCTTGGTGTTTTTCTGTGAGCTTTCAGCAGTTGTTTTGTAGTGCCTTTCCTTCTTCTTCTTCCTTTAATAACTCTTTATCATATAGTTTATTTTTGCTTTGAGTTTTCTTGTCTTAGGAGTTTGTAGTTCTTCCTCATTACAGTCACTTTCCCTTCTCTACCCCTTTCTAGCTGTAGTCCTTTCTTGCCTTTATATAAAAAAATACTATATATCTACATCTATCTATATCTATAACTATATTTATATATATCTATAGCTATTTATCTACAGGTATGTGTACACATACATACATACATACACACACACACACACACACACATATATATATATATATATATATATATATATATATATATATATATATATATATATACAGCTTAGTTTAGAATTTTTTCATTGTTGTTGTGTGTTCTGGTTTGTTTAGTGTGAATATGGCTGACCTCGAACCCATGGGTTGAAAAAATGTGTGACTTCTGGGCACAAGATTCCACTCTCAGATGCCACTCTGAGTATGTGGTGTGCCTTGGCGCTCCCCACTATTTGTGCAGGATTTAACTAACGAGCCCTGATTTACAGAAGAAACACATTGATCCTGAAGGGTCTCCTGCCTTCTACAGCTTCTTCTTTTGCTACACCATCCACTTCAGGGGTCAACCCCCCCCTAGAAACACAAAGATTGCAAGAGGTCCCCCAGTAGGTCCTGTCAATTGGGGTAACCTCCTGTCAAGTCAACTAAATCATTGCAGCCAACTACTTCAGTTTCCATAGTCATTCAGGCCTCCCTTCAGCACTGGAGCCATACTTTCTCCACAGAGCCGGTGACAGCCAGACCTAAGTCCCATCTCCTACCTCCATTGCTTCCTCCACTAGGTCCTCTCTGAAGCTAAGGTTGACAGCATGATGGTTAAATTTCTCTCCTTCTCTGATCTACCCCCCCCAATTTTGGAGTTATCAAATCCTAGCTTTCCTGGAGTTGAGACATTGGAGCTGACAGGTATGGCTACCTTGACTCAGATGGTCTCCCTGTCTCCCCGGCTCCAAAAGTTTCACAGGAGAGTGTCTCTCGAAGCTGTAGCTTTGGGATCAGCTCTGAGGGGTTGAAGTCAGCCACAAAGTGTTTGGACCTGTCTCTTCCCCTTGAAACCTTGACCCTTAATAGCTTGGCTTTGACTCCTCACTTGGATCCAGGGAGATGGGGATTCATGGGGCTTCACTTTCAACAGCTTCAGCTCTTGCAAGAGTGCCCTCAGTGCCTCAATCTCCCTCAGCATTTGAGGTGGTGGTGAAGGTTCTCTCCATCCAAAGAGCCTCAACTATACCTGCTGTGGAGCCTGGATCCCTCCAACAGCTTTTGTGTCTGAGCCATCTATGCTGTCTCCCCTGGGACAGTCTGCCCAAAAAGACTTCTAGACTACTTCCTTTTTGGAACACCCATGATACTTCCCCAGAGCACCCCACTGAGGAGGTCCCTAGGAAACACCAGTGTAAAAGGAGACACTTGGATTCCAGTTTGGAATGTCTCACAGAGGACATGGATCTCAATGAAGGGGAAAGGTCTCCCAGATCACCACCTGAGGATGTCTCCTTTGGAGACATCATGGAGATCCTATGCTAAAAGGGTGGTTGGTCTTCTCAAAACCCTAACCCAAAAGAATCATTGTTTCAAGAAGCTTTTGGATCAGGCCCATCTACTTCTTGGGTATTCCCCACTGTGGACCCCCTTATTGACTTTGTGTTGTGCAAGGCATGGAATGAGCTGGACACAGTGGAACTAATCTCTAAGTGGTCCAATAAGATTGTTAGTGCCCCTTCTGACTGCCCCCATTGGACCAAGGGTTTTCCCATCAATGCCTTGGTGGTAGCAGCAGCTATCATAAAGGAGCTGGCCCAGCAGATCTCCACTGCCCATCCTCCTAACAGGGAGTCTAGGGCCTTGGACAAGTTTGATAAGCGGATTTACGCTTTAGCAACTTTTGCATTTCAAGCATTGAATTATTTGGCATATGTAACCAGACTACAGAGGGATTTAGTCAAGGAACTGTCTAATTCTGTCCCAGGGTCCATGTCTGTTAAGGAACAGAAGATCCTTTCCTCTAGGATGGCCACCCTTCAGTCTATTTCTAACACATCAGTGAGGTTAATTTCACATGCTACAGAAGGTTCTTCATGGGTGGCTGGATCAGGCATTGCTAACAAATGCCACATCTGGATGCACCTGTGCAATTTCTCGGAATGCTACAATGTTTCCTTCACCAACACCCCTTTTGATGGATCGACTCTTTTCAGTCCATGGTAAGAGACACTCTCTCCCAAAGTGAAAAGGATGGAAAGACCTAGTCTGCCATCGGAATCTACTTCTCCACCCCACAACAGACTTTTTCCAGGAACCAGTATGGAGGGAAGAAGCTGCGGTTCTGAAAATCTCAAGGTCCTTTATTCATAGAGAGACCTTCCTCCGAGAAGCAGAGGGGGAAATGGTTATAATAGCATATGCTGCCCTTGTGGCATAAGGGGTCCGATGAATCAAGGGTCTTGAGATTCCTTCTCAGACAGACCCAATCAGTGATCCTGAGGGATTGTCCAACTACTCATCTCTGGAGGCAGTAGGAGGATGATTGTCTTTGCACCCAACAGTCTGGGAACCCATGACAAAAGATCATTGGTTGTTAAAAATTATACCCAAAGGCTATTCAATACCCTTTTTCCAGAAATCCTCTCCAAGCAGAACCTTCCCTGATGTTCCATCCAATCAGAGGGAGGCTGCAGCCTTAGAAATTTCAAAGCTGCTCTCAAAAAGAGTCATCCAAAGTGACCCCCCAGACCAACTCGGATCAGGCATCTACTCCAGATTCTTTTTAGTGCCCAAATAGACAGGCTACCTCAGGCCCATTCTGGACTTTACCACCCTCAACAAATCGGTTGCCAATTCAAAGTTCTGGATGGTCATAATTCAGTCCATTCTGCCCTTCCTGTAGAAGGATGACTGAGTGTACTCTATAGAATGTCAGGATGCATACTATCACATCAAGATGAACAGGCTCCAGAAGGTTTCTCTACTTCTGGCTAGGAGCCAATCTTTACCAGTTCAGAGTACTCCCCTTTGTTCTCACCATGACCCCCAGGGTGTTCACCAAATGCAAGGCAGTAGTGGCAGCTCACCTAAGACTGCAAGAATTCCAGGTGTTTCCATATCTCGACAATTTGCTCCTAACTGGTCTCAACAGGCATCAACTCCTAGATGCCAGAAAATTCCTGTTCCACCTAGCCTTGACATTGGGCAGTTCCATCATTCTGAAAAAGTCTCAGCTTCAAGCAGTCTAAATCATAGATTTCATCAGAGACACTTGGACACCATTCTTTCTTTAGCACCTCTTCCTCCAGGCAAAATATCCACCTTGAGGTCTCATGTCAGACAAGTCATGGACATTCCTTTTCCCCAGAAAGTCTTGTTCTAAGGACCTTGGGATCCATGGTAGCCACAGTTACCCTGGTAATGGTAGCATGCCTTCACATGAGAGTACGTTTATGATCCTTAGTGGTCCAATGTCTCTTCTTTACTATCCATTGCATTACCCAATCCGGATCTCCCAGGCATGCAGACAATCTCTTCTATGGTAGATTCAATCAGAGGACCTTCTTCAGGGCCACCCTTTAATCCTTCCCACAAGGCCACTGTTACCACTGATGCATCCCAGTTCAGGTGGGGCAGTATTATCTTGGACAAAAAGCCCAAGGCACGTGGACCCCCTTAAAGACCAACTTGCATATAAACATTCTGGAGATGTGAGTGGTGCTTTTTGTGTTGCAGGCCTTTCATTTCTCTCTACCCATGGGAACTATTGCAATTCAGTCAGACAACATGTCAGTTGTCTGGTACATCAACAGACAGGGAGGAACCAGGTCTTACCCCTTGTGTCAAGAGGCCATGAGGCTGTGGCAATGGACAATCTCTTCCAACTGCTTTCTCATAGCAACACACATTCTGGGGAAGTCAAACATCTTGGTGGACAGGCTCAGCAGGACCATTCTGATGCCTTAAGAGTGGTCTCTGAATCCTTCAGTGGCAAATATGATCTTCCAGAGATGGGGTCAACCTTGCTGTGATCTTTTTGAGTCTTGCTTCCACACCAACTGCAGTTAGTTTTTTGTCCTGATCTCCCCTCAGGGACAGTGACAGAGAGATGCACTAGTCCATGCTTCACCCCCGGTCTACTTTACACCTATCCTCCTCTTCATCTCATTCCCAAATTTGTATGAAAAGCTCAGAGGTTGAAGTGCCAAGTGAATCGTGCCATCCCAAATAAAACCAAGATGCTCTCCTCCAAAAAAAGGAAGCCAATCTGGTGGTCTCCTGCCATAAACAAACTCTACAATAAAATGAAGAAACTATTGCAGAAAAGAGGAAAATCCCAGGATGCAAAAAACTCCCTTACCAGCCTCAGTAAGAAGCCGAGATCCCTCATAAAATCCTCCAAAGCTAGTTACAAAAATAAAATTGCCAAAGATTCCAAAGACAACCACAAGGCATTCTATAACTATGTCAAAAATCTAAATGGCAATGCTCAGATCTGCTCTGAGCTACAACAGAATGGCATTAAATATACTGATCCAAAGGATATTGCCAATATCCTGGCAGATCAGTTCAGTGCCAACTTCACCCCCTCTCACCCCCTAAAAGGCCCATCTCAATATCGGAAGATTGCCAAATTCCAGTAATAATGGCCACACAGATAAAAAAAAGTGCCAAATTCCAGTAATAATGGCCACACAGATAAAACAATGCACTCTCCAAAGCTAAGAATACAGCATCCATGGGACCAGATGACATCCTGGGCTGTGTACTACATGAACTACAAAATGAACTGGCACCTCACCTAAGTGTCATGTTTAATCATAGCCTCACCTCAGGCTTTGTGCCCACTGAGTGGCACACAGCTACAGTTATCCCACTCCACAAGGGGGGATCCACCTTGGATCCTGGGAACTACTGCCTCATCAGTCTGATGAGCCTGATCTGCTAGACCATGGAATGTATTATCATGGAACTTATAAACAAAGACATTGGCAACCTGCAAACAGTGGACCCCACCCAGTTTGGGTTCAGGAAGGGCCGATCTTGTCTCCTGAACCTGATTGACTTCTTCGAATCAGTCTTCAGAGCCGTGGACGAGGGTAAGGCGGTCCACACAGCCTATCTGGACCTCGGCAAGGTCTTTGACACCATCCCCCACTCTGGAATCATAGATAAACTTACTAAGCTGGGCATTAATCCCTACTTCAGTCAATGGGTTGCCAACTGGCTTACTGACAGAACCCAGACTGTAAAAGTAGCTGACTACAAATCCAGCTCCAGACAAGTGACAAGTGGAGTACCTCAAGGTTCAGTCCTGGAACCGCTCTTGTTTGGCATCTACTACTGTGAAGTACAGGCCAACAATAAGGGACTCTGGCTAACAAAGTTCACAGATGACTGCAAACTGCGAGCCATTATTGAATCCCCAAATGATGTGGATACTCTACAAAAGGGCCTTACAGAAACAGATGCTTGGTGCCAGAGCCATGGGCTCAAGCTCAATGCCAAGAAATGTATAGTTATCCCCTTTAGGAAAAAACATCTACCCATGAATTACCACATAGGTGGCAGTACACTAAACACCAAAAGTGTGATAAGAGACTTAGGGACACAGGTGGACAGTGGTCATCACCTTCGATGACCACATCGCCACAACAGTCAGGAAATGCTTCTATGAGGCACACCTCATCACTAAGGGCTTTTCATCCAGAAAAAAGGAGGTCATTGTCCCACTGTACTCATCCCTCATTAGACCCATTATAGAATACAATGCTCCATTTCGTATGTACCTCTCAAGACATCTGCAACAACTGGAAAGGCCACAGAAATACCTCACTAAAAGAATCACAGGCCTAAAGTAGATGCCCTATACTGACCGCCTTAAAAAACTCCAGCTATACTCTGTCATATATCGTCTACTCATAGGTGATCTCTGCTTAACATACAAGGCCATGTCAAACCCAGAGCTGTTGGACATGCTCCACTTAAAGAAATCCCAATCCCTCAGAGCCATATGCTCCAGGGATTAATGCCCAACTTAGTAAGTTTATCTATGATTCCAGAGTGGGGGATGGTGTCAAAGACCTTGCCGAGGTCCAGATATGCTGTGTGGACCGACTTACCCTCGTCCACGGCTCTGAAGACTGAGTCAATCAGGTTCAGGAGACAAGATCGGCCCAGGGATCTAAACCTTGTCATCACAATAAACAAAACTTGCTGGAGGGATAGGTTCCTGACCCAGAGACTCCCCAGACTCTGGAATAGACTGCCCATACATGTCAAGCAGAGTGCCTCTTTGGCCCTCTTCAAAAAGAACCTTGATGATTGGATGGGAGAAAGAAAATTCACCCCAGGGATCACGTCAGTTGCCCTGCTTGATAGGGGTCCAGGGAAGTAAATAGTGTGAGAAGAAATAGCTATTCTTGTTATGGCTAGGCTTGTATAGGCCCTCGGGCTGATAGCCTAGTACCAACCTATAAACCTATGAATCCTCATTGCTCCCGTTTGGCCCCCACAAGTTTGGTTTCCCTTCTTTTGGTCTCACCTGGTCTGTCTACTGTGGACTCTGTATCCCTCTCCAGATCTATTGTCCCAACCCTCAGGACACTCCCATTCGGATCTCCTAAACCTGAAATGAACCACTTGGTTATTCCACTTCCAGTGATGGCTAGAACTCACAGGGTTTCTTCGCAAGTTAGAAAAAGTTTGATTGCAGCACACAATCTATCCATGAGGAAACTATACAATAGCAAGTGGAAGAGGGTTTCCATTTGGGCTCATCAGAACAATCTGGACCCTTTTACAGCTTCAGTTCCTGCTGTTTTAAATTTTCTGGCATCTATTTTTCATAACAGAACTAGTTTTACTACAGTGAAAGTGCAATTGGTGGGCATTTCCAATTTTCACACTGGGGAACATTTATTTTCTCTAGCCTCATCTAAATTGTGCAAGGCCTTTTTAAAAGATAACATTCTCCTTCGCCTCCTATCAAGGAACCTGTTGCCCCCGGGATCTCACCTTGGTTTTGCAAGTTGTTTTCTTGCACCTGTTTCAGTCTTCAGCTAAGGTAAATAAAGTTTCTGACCTGGAAAACCATTTTCTAGGTGGCCATTACCTCACCCAAAAGAGTTACAGGCTTTGTCTTGCAAACCTCTATATATGATTTTTTCACAAGGACAAAGTCATTGTGTGTACTAACCCTTCGTTTCTGCCCAAGGTCACTTCTGAAGCTAACATAAACCAAGTTATCAATCTACCAGTCTTCTTTCCTAACTTTCAAAACAGAAGAGAGTACCACCTTCATATGTTGGATATATACAGACAGCTTCACTTCTATTTGGGTAGAACCAAACTTTTTATAAAATCTGATCAGCTTTTCATTTCCTTTTCTAAGACCAAGTTGTGTATACCAGTTTCCAAGGTGACCCTGGGTCATTGGATTACTAGTTGGATTAAGCATCCCCTTACCATGTCGTATTAAGCAAAATTCTACTAGGTCTGTTTCCACTTCCAAAGCATTCTGGTTGAAACTTCCCATTGATGAAATATGTGCAGCTGCTACCTGGTTGAACCATCATACCTTACAAACTAGACATTATTTCCAGGAACAGAGCCTCCTTTGGGTCTGCTGTGCTCCAGAATATCCTTCCATTAGGGCCTCCCAAGTTCTTTTTTAGCTGGGAACTCTGTCCCACAGATTGAAGAGCAAATGAAGCCAACAACATCAGATAAAGAAGCTATGTACTCACCATAACATTCCATCTAAGTTCTTGCCTTTCATTTGTGCTTCAGCCTTCCCTCCCTCCATCCCCCCACCTGTTGAAGGACCTAACAGAGTTATTTAGACAAATTAAGAAGGAATAAAAGCCCCCAAAATTTCACAAAAACCAACAAACCACCAGGGCAGTAGGAGTGGATGGTTTTTATGTGAAGTTCGTGGTGTTTAGACTGTCATTCTGAGTTTAGAGCTGTCCAGTCCTACTGCCCTGGTGGTTTTTGATTATTTAGATAAATACTTCATTACTGTTTGAGCTCCTGAAGAATTCCTTTCTGACTTGCCCTGTTGTCTTTGGGTGATTTCTTTCTGCTTGTATGATTAGATATTGTATAGTGGTGCCTCTAGCTCGATCTGAGGGATTTGGAAGAGAGGAGCATTATGGGTGGGGGAGGAGCTCAGTTGTT
>NC_056726.1:783336603-783405330 GCF_019279795.1 Protopterus annectens | reverse complement strand
TATGTTGGGTATGGTAGTAGAGGCTACTTTTAATTATAGTAAAGGAATATGTGTTACATTAGGGTAACATCAACATTTTTTACTATTTATTAAGCACTTTTTTAACCTTATATTAAGCTAGTATGGGTACTTTACACCATCATAAGCTTATTGAAAATTTGGCACATTGATGCTAAAACCAACGGTTGATGGATTACCAGTAAAATGAAGTAAGGAAACGATTTTGGCAAGTATTCATACTTCTGCGTACACGCGAATGCGAAGTACGCTGCAAAGCGCTAGCAACTTGTTATAATTACTGTGTGTGTTCACTATTGGGTTTTACTTCTTTGAGTGGAAAATTATGCCACGGTCTAATGCTTTGTGTGTTTTTTTGTTGAACATATGATATTAGATTTAGCGGTGCTGATTATTGCCCGCCTTTCGCCTGTTTATTCAACACTTTTTACTTTGAAGGGTTGAACACCACTGTTGTTGAATTTTACTTTTTCAAGAACCAACATGACAATACACCTTTCATTTATTCAATTAAATTAACATACTTAATGTTTGGTATAAAAGTAGTAGTTTTAACAGGAAGTGGTTGTCTGAAGAAGTTCCGGCATTGGCTGGGACGAAAAACACTTGGAGTGTTTAGTGTTTAACGTTATCGAGTGCAAATAAATCATTTTGGATTTTACACCTTTTCATGACTGTGGATTTTGCTTTGGTGCATCCTGTACTTCAACTTTGTTCACTGGCGGTTGGCCAATTTTGGTTTACTAGTTTGTGTTACACTTTTGCTCGCAGTTTTAATGTGGCTAGGAAGACTGTTTATATTGGACACCGTATCATGAAAGGATTCACATCCACATCAACAGAGGTCACTGTGCCCCTGTACTGTTCCCTTATCAGACCCATAATCTAGTACAATGACTCATATGGGATGTACCGTACCTGACACCTGCAGCGGTTCGGAAGACCTCAAAGGTACCCCACCAAGAGGATAAAGGGTGTCAGATATATGTCATATGCTGCCTGGCTGTAGACACCCCAGCTGAATGCAGTCACAGACTGCCTACACAGAGGCATTGTATGTCTGTTGTACAAGGCCATGTCCAACACGGGAGTAATGGACATGCTCCACCACAGGAAATCAAAGCCATTGGAGCTGTGAGAGTGACAGATGTCAGCCTCAACACATAATGAAATAGGATGTGCTGGAGGGACAGATAAATAACCCAGAGGCTCCCCACACCCAGAAACAGGATCCCAATCCATGTTAGGCAGAGCCCCTCGCTGACACCCCTCAACAGGAATATTGCCAAGTGGATGGATGATCGTACATGTACACTGGGGGTCTTCACTGTGTCACATCCAGACAGAGGCACAGTAAAGAAAATCATAAATGGCCATAATAGTCACATAGCAAGGGGCTGAAGACACACACACTCTGGCTTGGCTTACTAATGCCCTAGGGTGGATAGCCTAGTATGAACCCATGAACCTATGAAGATACAAATTGTACAGGACACTAAGGATAATCACAAGGCTTACTTAACTGATGGTAGGAACCATGTTGGGAATTCACAGATATGCTCCGAATCACACATATATTACAAACAACATACCAAACACACACACATATTGCCAACATACAACCTGACAGGTTCAGTGCAAACCCCCCCCCCCCCAGAATGCAAAACATCTATCCCAGCAGACTGCTGGTCCCTGACATTGCAGATGCTGAGGTAACAGCCATCATCTGCAAAGCAAAACACACAGCAGAAAAGGTATGTGATGGTGTCCTGGGCTGAGGCCAACATGGACTCCAAGAATAATGGAATGCCAAATCACACTACTGCCCAATGTCAGCCTTACCACAGGATATGTACCCAAAGAGCAGTGTACAACAACAGTGGTCCTTCACAACAAAGGTGTTGCCTGAATGGATACTGCAAACTACCACCCCAGGATCCTGACAAGCTTGGTCTGCACAGCTATGGAAAGGATCAGTATGTACCACAGACATAAAGCTATCGTGGACCTACTGACACCGGACCCTACACAGTGTGGCTGTCGTAACTGCAGATCCTGCCCCTAAACATGTTTGACCCATTTGAAACAGTCATTAAGGTCATTGATGAGGGCAATGTGGTCCACACAGCGTAGCTGGACTGCGCATATGTTTCCAGACAATACCCTACGAGTTCAGTATGGATATGTTCACCAGCTTAAATATATACCCCTATGTCAGTAGAGGGGTTGCAAACCAGGCCAAGGACAGAACTGACATGGTCAGACATGCTGCATCCATGTCAGACTACAATGCAGATATGAGTGGCATCCCACAAGGCTTGGTCCTGGGACCCCCCCCCCCCTGTTCAGTATATATGTCCCATAGGTACAGGCCAACATGGAAGGACTGTGACTGAACATGTATGCAGAGGAGTACAAACAGCCCAACATATCCGACCCCCAGCTGACATAAGCAACCCACAAAAGGGCCACTTAGAAACAGACAGCTGGAGCCATAGCCATGTCAGCAAGCTAATTGCAGAACTGTGTATAGACAACCACCGTGGATATACAGTAAGTGCCCACAAATTACCACACAGGTGTTAGCCCATTACGTACCTAACATGTAATGAGAGACCTGGGGACACAAGGTGATAGATATCCTGCATTGGACAAACATGTGGCTGTAGTTTTCACAGAAACATACCATATACCCACCCAATCATGAAGGTTGTCAGATGTAGATAAGGGGAGGTCACTGTGGCTCTGCAATCATCCTTCATCAGCGTCACAATTGACTACAATAGCTCCTGTGGGATATACCTCAGCAGACACCTCCATCAACTGTAAAGACCACAACAGTACCCCACCAGGAGTAGCAAAGAGCATGAACAGATGCCATGTGTTGCCTGAGTAAACAAACTGCAGCTCCACACACTGCCATACTGCCCACCCAGAGGCAAGCTGTGCCTGATGTATGAAGCCATGTCCAAGCTGGAATCAATGAACATGCTGCACCTTGTACAATCTGAATGGCAGTGAGCTATGCATATGAGAGACCTGAACCACAGCACTGACATACATAGGACAAGCTGTACAGAATGATCCATAACACAGAAGGCACCCCCACTCTTGAGTAAACTCCCAGTACAGGTTAGCCAGAGAGTCACCTATCGACACCCCTCAAGAGGAATCCTGATTAGTGGATGGGAGATGGTAGGTTAACCCTGGGTATCACTGTTATGTCAGAGGTAGACGGAGGCACAGTATACTAACCATGACATATGTCATGGAAAACTCCAGTTACAATGTGTGTCGAAGGACAAACACACTCTGTGACTAGCATCAGAAATGGCCTAGGGAACATCGCTAGTGTTTGCCAATGTTCACCTATGTTGTGGAATACACTACCAATGTTGGACAAGCCTGGTGTAGGTAGTCCATATCTGAACATAATGCAACATGGTCATATGTGCACAACTGGCCCCTACACAGTCTGTTGTGCTCACTATGAAGATGTCAAGCAGTCATAGGACTAAATCCCAGGATACTGTCCACGACAGTGAAAGTACTGAACCAGTACACTATACGGTACTACAGTGTTAGGTCATTATGAATGGATGTTGACAACTGTATGTAAAGTATCCCATGCAATCCCTGTAGGCACAGTATAATCCCTGTTGTGGCAGACACGAAGCAGTTGGCCAGTTAGTACACAACATGACACCCAACACACAACCATAAATGTGAGATATTGTTGAAGTTCACACACATCCAAATATGTGGTGGACTTCAGAGTTCAACATATAGAAAGCTCACACTGGGCATGCTCGCACACTTTGATAAATGAGGTATATGTCAGACAACATGCCATGGAAAGGCTGAACTAGGCATGTTCACACACTTAGGCCATATCTCCGTTTAGCAGTTGTCCACACATATCTGGTATTTGTACGTGTCATTCCAGGAACCAACCACAACACAGCAATCTGCCCAGTGCACACAGTAAATGACTACAGAGACATAAGTGATATAGTGGATCACCCTCATATTCAAACATCTTCCACAGATACACAAGTTGTTCATAGGAACAGGGAATGCTATGGCAATAAAGACCTGCAAGCAGTCTAACAGCACAACAAATATTGTGCATCTGACAATTGAACATATGGGTGTAGAGGTCAATACTAGGCTTGTTGCCCTAGGGAATGACAGCTTAGCCAGAGTGTGCTTGGCATCTGCATCCCCAGTACAGTAGGCTACTGTGCCACTGTAAAGTAGGTCACATAAGGCAACGTGTGAGACTAGTGAGCTGTGCCTCTGTCAAGCAGGGGCACAGTGGAGATCCCAGGGTTTGAATGTGCTAAGCCACAGCCATGTTGTTGGTGTGTGCTGGAAGAGGGTTGCTGAGGACCTCTAACAGTAAGTGGGTGTCAATAACATACTGAGGGGAGCCCTATCTGCATTGTCTGGACAATTCCACTGTCAACACTGTGTTGTGATGATTATGTGGGAATGAAGTGTCATGCCGGTACTGTTCACAGATGTCCTCCCTCTGTGGGCTACAGCTCTGCAATGTATTAGCTCACTCTGTCTGTTGGACGGCTCATATATGGCTGGTGTATACCTGACAGGTGTCTTGTTGTGGAGCAGTCATGGGTATATGTGGGATAGCATGATCAATGCAAACCTTACACATGCTCATAGAATGCAATTGTCAAGGATTATGCAGAGTGGCCAGTATAGTCCCCCAGCATGGGTCCTTTGAAGTCGTCCACCCCAGTCTTCACAAGTGTAGAGTCTGCTTGTGCTAAATACAGTTTGTTTGCAGTGACAACCTTGCCTGGGGGTGGGGATGGGATACGGATGTCCAGGGAAAGGTGGGTATGGTCAGATATCAACAATGGTGGTCTACCTCTGGTGTGGAACAGTGAGTACCCATGTTGCAGATTGACAGCAGCAATATGTATTCCCCCATGTGGCTGTGGTGAGTGGTTCTGCCATAGCACATGGACCCACAAATTGTAGTGGCTGTAGGGTAAAGTGGTAGAGGCCTGAGTAGTTCCCACACACAGTATGCCTGTACCTGATGTTAACAACTGGAATGGTGTATGTGAACACCTGCATATCCCGGCACTGTTCCCAGGGAAGCAAAGTGTGTGTCCTGGATGTGGGAGTTGTGTTGGACTGGTTGTGTTGTGTGTTACAGGTCCTGTGGTCACGAAGCATGGTATAGAACATAACCTGCCAGTGCGATGTGCATATCTGACCCTGACGTAGGTGGCTGCAAATGCATATATATGCTATCCCCCACCTGACAGGTAGTACTAGATGTACATACCTCTGTAGAAATAAAGATGTCAGCACCCTATAAATACTGCAGGTGCAGACCAGATGCCCAGTAATTCGGTTAGTGCGCTCTGCTAATGCGTCTCCCTCAAGTGTCATAATATAGGTAGGTAGGAGTTCAAACGAGGCAAATGCTCAGTGTGTGTGTGTGTGTGTGTGTGTGTGTGTGTGTGTGTGTGTGTGAGCAGGGTTGATGTGTGTGCAAGTCTGTGTGAGGGAGATGTCCCTTTTGGCAACTATGAAAGCACTCTACAGGATGCACATTCCCCTATCTAAGCACGGATGATGTCAGCACCCTATAAGTACAGCAGGAGAAGGGAAACCTTCCAGTAATTCGTATAGCGTGCTCTGCTAATGTGTCTGCACGAGTGTCATAACATAGCTAGGTAGGGGTTTGAATCCTGCAACTGCCCAGTGTGTGTGGAGGGGGGTTAGTTTGTGTGCAAGCCTGTGTGAGGGATATGTCCCTTTTGGCAACTGTGAAATCACTCTACAGGATGCACATTCCTCTATCTAAGCACGGATGATGTCAGCACCCTATAAGTACAGCAGGAGAAGGGAAACCTCCCAGTAATTTGAATAGCGTGCTCCGCTAATGCGTCTATCATGAGTGTCATAGCATAGTTAAGTAGGGGGTTGAATCTTGCAACTGCCTAGTGTGTGTGTGCAAGTCTGTGTGAGGGAGATGTCCCTTTTGGAAACTGTGAAAGCACTCTACAGGATGCACATTCCCCTATCTAAGCACGGATGATGTCAGCACCCTATAAGTAAAGCAGGAGAAGGGAAACCTCCCAGTAATTTGAATAGCGCGCTCTGCTAATGCATCTGTTACGAGTATCATAACATAGTTAGGTAGGGGTTTGAATCCTACAACTGCCCAGTGTGTGTGGAGGGGGGGTTAGTGTGTGTGCAAGTCTGTGTGAGGGAGATGTCCATTTTGGCAACTGTGAAAGCACTCTACAGGATGCACATTCCCCTATCTAAGCATGGATTATGTCAGCACCCTATAAGTACAGCAGGAGAAGGGAAACTTTCCAATAATTCGAATAGCGCACTCTGCTAATGCGTCTTTTTCACGTGTCATAACATAGTTAGGTAGGAGTTTGAAACCTGCAAGTTTGGATGTGGGGAGTTTGTGTGTGTGTAATTCTGTATGAAAGACATGTGCTTTTTTTGCAATCAGGAGATCACACTACATGATGCACATTACCCTTTCCAAACACTGATGATGTCAGCACCCTATACATACATCTGGAGAAGCAACACCTCCCAGTAATCTGAATAGCACACTCTGCTAAAGCGTCTCTCTCAAGTGTCATAACATAGTTAGGTAGGAGTTTGAAACCTGCAAATGGCAAGTGTGTGTGTGTTTGGATGTAGGGAGTTTGTGTGTGTGCAAATCTGTATGATAAACATGCTCTTTTTGGCAATCAGGAGATCACACTACATGATGCACATTACCCTTTCCAAACACTGATGATGTCAGCACCCTATAAGTACAGCCGGAGAAGAAGAACCTCCTAGTAATCCGAATAGTGCACTTCGCTAATGTGTCTTTCTCATGTGTCGTGACATAGTTAGGTAGGGGTATGAATCCTGCAAGTGGGGGTAGTAGGGTGTGTGTAATTGCAAGTGTGAAAGAACCGATCCTTTTGGCAAATACTACAATACACCAGATGCTGCATATTCCCCCGATTCCCCCAGTAAACACAGGGGATGCCACCACACTATCAGCACAGCCAAACAGGGATACTTGGCCAGTAATGCCAATAGTGCGCTCCACTACTGGGTCTATTACCATTGTCAGAGTACAGATAGGTATGTTTTGGAAACCCACAATGGCCACGTGTGGTTGTGTCACACATTATGACCTTGTGTGGGTCTTTGTGCATAACAATGCATGCCATTGCCTAAACCAGCAATGGCAATGCACATATGATGTATGTGTGTGACACATACACATAAATACCTGTGACCTGCAGTAGTTACCATGTCTGACACGTGCCTCGAGTGGATAAATGGTATTCGCAATGCATAACAATATGACTGTGTCTTACTGTGCAGGGGCCGCACGCGGTATGTGTCTATACAGTGTGGGTTGTATATGGTAAAATACATACAGCAGGGGATACACATCTGGTCTGGGCCATTTAGTCTACATGTAGTTGATGTACAGGTGCTGCATGTTCCCACCTGTTGTGGGAGTGGTAACATGTTATTCCACTGCAATTCAGTGACCACATGCTGGGAACCTTTCAGCTAGTGTGTTGTAGCTACAGTAATGCTCACGCACAATGGTTGGCTGGATGCAGTCCAGCCATATAAAGACATTTCTTGAGACTGTCATATTGCCAGTGTTGTTATGGAGGATAGGTAGGTTTCCTGTGTATGGGAGGGTTGTGTGTGCCAGGCTATGAACCAGAAGGCAGTCCGACACACTGTTAGCTGCACATGAATAGACCCTGATGCTTTGTGCTGTGCCAACAACCTGGAGGTGTGTGTATCTGTGGTGCCTTGGGATACCACCCCCTGTCCATGTGTGTTACATGTGTAGGGGACGACAGGCATGGTATGAGGTATAACCTGGCAGTGATGGGTTGCACCTGTGAGCCGTGAATCAGGACTCTGGTACTGCACAGACATTGCAGTTCACCGTGCTGAGGACAGTGTCCAGTGCATGCATCTTGTGGTGTACACTGCTGGTGTTGTGTAGCATCACTGTTGGTGTCCTATCCTGTGTGTTACCCGCGGAGGTGGCTCTGTAATCCGTGTCCTGCAGCAAAAGGCACTATGTGTGTATCAAGGGGCTTCGCCAATATACAATAGCCCATGGGTGTCACGTGCAAGCTGCCCCTCGCAAATCATTGTGGCTTCCCTAGCATGTAAGCACACGTTGACAGCCAGTGGATACCCTATGAATGACATTGGAGATTGAGCAGAATGCAGACATAGAACACCCTTCCTACATATAGTGGTAGCATACCTGGAGAGGGTATGATGGCAACCAAGATCAGGTTCATACTGGCCCGTGCCACATGCTGAGAGATCCCTTCTATGTTCCCTATCATGTAGTCCAGGGAGGTATGTCTCAGGTCATCCATAGTTGCATGGTAAATGACTGAGTCATATGTGTCCATGCCTCTGACTGACCTGTATGCATGTGTTTTGTGGTGGACCATAGTGCCCCACAGGCATATCACTGTGACCTTCACCATGTACAGCCTGTTGAGCGGGACCCCACTACAGTGGCCAAGAGAGGTACCTGACACATCTGTAGCAGGTGTGTTGTGTAGCCCTACAGGCTGAGAGTGTGTGGCACACGGGATGTGTGTGCCATGTGTGGCATGTGCTCTGTTCCGACGTAACGTATGCCTGTGTGCCAGCTGCAGAGGTGTGTGATGCTCAGGCAGGATGCTATTCTGAGTCTCCAAGTATGCCCCAGTGTGTTCAGATTGCTGTCAGTGAGGGTCTATGTCAGACTGGTATTGTAGTCACTGTAGTATGTCATGCCACCTGACAGGGTATGGCATTACTGGGTTCAGAGTGCTCAGTCCCCAGATTGGCTATGTGGTGGCATCCCACACATGTGTTGTACATTCCTGGCCAGGGGTGAGGGTTGACTGCATACATGTGGCAGCGTTGACATTGCCACATGACTCACATAAACCACAACTGGACCATAGAGGTGATTCACAGGTTACCTTTGCACATGCTACCATAGTAGTGTGATTACCATGGTGATTACCAACACATAGGGCCAATGGGGAACAACATACTGAAGGTGTGCATGTGTGGGTGTACTGCTACTGATTTCATAGCACTGGCATATATGACTGCACATGTGGGTAAATGCCAGGTAAGACATGTGCAATGTGTCACAGGCAACGTACATGCGAACAGGACAGACAGTGACGTTCTGTCATGTGTAAACTTGACATACGTATAGTACGCTATGCAGATGTCACGAGGAGTCCACAGAAGCACTGTAACTCTGCATTGCAGGTGGAAGCAGTGTTCCAGGGAACCCCAAGCGAACATGCATGCAAACAAAGCTACAGTAAGCAGGGCTAGAAGTAGTCCATTGTACAACAAAGAAGGGGTAACACTAACAGTAGGTAACCGTGCAAATATGTAGACACTAACAACATGTACCCAGGAATGCACAGCTCAGATGTCCATGGTAGAACTGATATTATGTCATAGTTAATTGTGATTTGGATTACATTGGTACTGCACACATATCAACATGCGCAAACATCCACATTGCATAGTCGTTGTGGGCAACTTGCCACCATTACTGTACATGTCCATCATTGCGTATCACTACTTGCATTAGCTTACCCCCTGTGCTACCCATGTATGTGGCTATCTGTTGACATCCTTACCACTGGTATGCAATAATGTGCAGCTGTTACACTTTGGTACGTACTATGGGTGTAGATAACAATTCAGGACAGTCATACGGTTACTGCATCAGGCATGCTGGGTTATACACACAGTCATATCAGCACACTGTACTGTTACCAACATGATACTACTAATACACTTCTATGTAGTCACCCTGTGCATCAGCAACGTGTTTACCTGTTCCTGCACTGGTGTTGGAGATTGCAGGAGGTGGCACAGTTTCATCATATGCACAGGGTGTGAATTAGGTATGCCTGAGTCTGCCACTGATACCACCAATTGACATGTGTGTTTATGTGTGTTGGTGAGGGACAGCAGTACAGGGTGGGGCACTGTTGGTGCAGTGTGTGCGTGTATGTGGTAGCCCTAGGTGTTAACATTTCGCATGTCTGTATGCACGCACACAGTTCCACCTCATGGTTGCCATATACAGGAGTTTGTGGACAGCCACAGACTGCACCTGGCAGGTCATACAGATCAGTGTCTGTGGGCACGGACACGGTACCTGTGCCTGGCAGGGGTGCTACGGACCGTATCCGGTACTAAGCCAGACTGGGTACTGTCATCAGAAGCGGGAGTGTGTTGACTGGACACAGGTCCCTGTTGGGACTGTCCAGAGCCACGTGCACGTGGTCTCCTGGGGTATTCCAATGACAGCACAGACCCAGCATTGCTGGGGCTGCTGCTGGCACTATGGGGGCATCCGCGGGCCTGTTGTCGTCTGCGCCGACTGCCAGCTGCTGCTGTTGCTGGCATACGGCCACGTCGATGCCGCAACCGCCCACCATTGCCCTGGCTCATGGACATGTGGTTGTGGAACTGCTGTAATATGTCCCCACAATGTCTGTCTATGACATCGGTGAAATTACGGATAGCATCCGCGATGTCACGCATACTGTCAGTCATGGCTGTGCAACATGCTCTCAGCTCCATCAGACCCTGTCTGGTGTACCTTTCCATATGCGACTGTGCCTGCATGACAGCCCAAAACATATTTGAGGTTGACAGACCTCTTTGGGCACGTCTGCCAGAGGCAGTACGCCCACGCTTGCTCCCACGAGAACCCATGGGCAACTGTCTGTGTGGTACCATCACAGGATCCTGCCCATGGCTGCTGTGTGGGGAAGCATGTGCCACAGATACCACATTACCCTGGTCAATGCCCACTGTGTCCTGTCCATCACCTAGGGACAATGGTGACATAGGATGTACTGGCAGGATGACTGTGCGCAATGATGGGGTTGACAGCTGTGTACTGTCAATTGGCTGACCAATGGCAGACCCTGACACACCTTCCTGTACCATTACACAGATATCATCATTATCAGTACCTGTGGCACCAGATTCAGGTTCCCTGCTGCAGGACACCAGAGCAGCACCAGAACCTGTGGGAGGAAGACAGGAAACACAGTTTACAGTGTCCACACAATGTTGCCAGTGATGCACTTATGCACACATGCACACATGGACACATGCACACATGCACACATGCATGTCATGCACACATGGACACAGGCACACATGCACACATGCATACATGCACACGTGCACACATGCACACATGCACACATGCACACATGCACACATGCACACGTGGACACAGGCACACATGCACACATGCACATATGCACACGTGGACACGTGCACACGTGGACACGTGGACACATGCATACATGCACAAAGGCACACATGCACACATGGACACATGCACACATGCACACATGCACGCATGCACACGTGGACACAGGCACACATGCACACATGCACACATGCACATGTGGGCACAGGCACACATGCACACGTGGACACAGGCACACATGCACACATGCACACATGCACACCCCGTAGTATACACACAGAGCACTACTGAGTTACACTAGTATTTCTAGCACTATCAGGACTATTATAGGTATTGTTAAAACACACTCACCAGCATGGATGGGCTGCCTTGCTGTAACACCGGAGGGACCTGCAGAAATGAGGAGATTAATGTCAGTGGGCACAACTGTGCCATTGATACTGCATATGATACAGTGCAGTAGTACACCAGTTGCCTTTCACACGTCAACTGCTGATTTTGCCAATATCACACCTGCACAATTACATACTATGTTGACAGCTACATACCACGGACACACCTTACACATGCATAAACTAACAGTGTACAGAACAGGCAAGTGTACATATGGCATATTACCTGCACGCTCCATGTCGTGCTGCTGTGTGGATCCAGCCTCCATCATGATGCAGATGTATTGCTGTTGCTGTTCCGGGGCTGGAGCCAAAACACTTAGGAGTAGCCCTCCAGTCTGGTGAGGGGGGATGTGTGCCCACCCCACCTCCTGTGGCAACCTGTTGCCTGTGGATATCCGACGCATGCTGATAGACATTTCTGATTAAATCACTGCAGTGATGTCGTACCTGCTCATATGTCCTATTATGCGTGCCAATGTCATTTACCCTACGGACAAGGTCTTGCCACAGTGCAGCCCTCTCCTGCTGATTCTGGCTGGTGCGGGAAAACAGTATGTCATAATCCCGCACCAGGCTCTGGTGTATCTCCTCATCTTCTGCTGCAGAGTAGGCGGGATTATGCTGACGCGCCATTAACCTGGAAGAGAACACAAACAGGATATCAGCAGACTATGTCAGCAATATATGGCACACATACTATACATGATACTCAACTGTAGTGATATACTACTACTCCCATATGTAGCATGTGTCTGTCTCTTGGTGGATACACAAGTACATGGCCAGATATCAGTGCTCAGCCAACAACTGTGCAACAATTCCACATTCCATACAACATAGTAGCATGCCCCATCGGTCAGCACACTGCGACGGGTCCAATGCACAACCTCACTCTGGGGGTTCATACCAAGGTACTGTATGTGGAACGCCATCCACTAGTGTGATCTGGACACAAGTTACTCGGCCTGGATATACATATCCCACCACCACCACCACCAGCACAGTAGACTACTTTGATATGTATGTGATTAGACAGTTATTCACTTGTTAGGGCTGAGATGGTATCCATGCAGCCCACTGGGCCAGTGGAAGCCACAACCCACACTGCTGACCCCTTTGCGAATGCTTCCCACGGACATCCCAAAGATTGCATGGAACATGCACACACATTTCTAACCCAGACCCTATGCACAAAGGTTAGGCATCCTGTCCAGTGGATCCCAGCCAAAGGCAGATTGTATAACGATAGAAGGAGGCCACTGCAGGACAGAGCAGATTCACATTAAGGGAAGGCATCTGTGGTCAGCACTGGTAATAAGCTACGGTCTCTCATAACAACATCCACGGCCTACTCTGGGAGGGAAATGGCCATGAACACTATAGATAACAACAAGGCCGTCTTCAGTTATGTTACACATATGGACCAAACGCCTCAGATATGCTCTGAGTTAATACACACCTACTTAACATTCACCGAACACACAGATATTGGCAACATTCTTGCAGACAGGTTCGTGCACGTATCCCCTCCTTCTCCCCACACTTAGAAATACTTATCACAGCTGAATGTAACCACCCTATCATCTCACATGTCCAGGTGAGGGCCGCCCTCAGCAAAGCAGAACACACAGCATCAATGTGACCTGATGGTATCCCTGGATGTGTGCTACGTGAACTCCAAGAGGACATACAACCGCATATAAGACTGATATTTAACCTTGGCCATACTACAGGATATGTACCTGAACACTGGCATACAGCAACAGTGGTCCCACTCCACTAAGGAGGCACCTCTACTGACCCTGGGAACTACCGCACCATAAGCTTAACCAGCCTGGTCTGCAAAGCTATGGAATGATTCAGTATGGGACACATATACAGTGATATTGGGTACCTGCAGACACTTGTTCCCAGCCAGTTTGCCTTTGTGATGGGCTGATCCTGCCTTTTGAACCTGGTTGACCTTTCAAAACAGTCACTACAGCCATTGATGAGGGCAACGCAATCCATACAGCCTACCTGGACTTGCCTAAGGCCTTCAACACAGTACTCCACTCAGGCATCATAGACAAACTCATTAGCTTACATGTTACTACATATGTAACATGATGGGTTGCACACTGGTTGACATACAGAATCTATAATATCGATATTGTAGGAGCCATGTCAGACTCAATGCCAGTCACATGTGGTATCCCACAGGCCTCTGTCCTAGGACCCCTCTTGTTTGGCATTTATTTCTCAGATGTAAAAGCAAACATGTGCGGGTTGTGGATGACAAAGTTCCCAGATGACTGCTAACTAAGCGCCATAGTCATTACACCAGCTGACACACACATCCTACAGACAGGCCTCACTGCAACAGAAAACTGCTGCCAGGATCATGGCCTAACACTGAATGACATGTAATGTATAGTCATCCCCTTCTGGTGGAACTACATGCACACAACATATCACATGGACATACCTATAGATACAGACCTATGACACATATGGAGGGTTCACAGTATGCAGACTATTAACCTGTTACTTTACATTACCTGTGTTTGTCGCAGCTGGTTGCGTTACCACTACTACTGCTTCCTGCTGCTGCTGGCACGGCTTGGTACTGTCACTGCTGACAACTTCAACTCAGTTCGTATACCAGGTGTTGTTGTTTGTGTTGTTTTTTTTTTTTTCTCTCTCTCTCTCTCTGTCTGTCTCTCTCTCTCTCTCTCTGTCTGCCTCCAGACAGTGCAATGAACGTATTGCATGTGTGGAGTGTGAGTACAGGATGCTTTTGTAGGTATCTGCATAAGTCCATGTGATGGCCTCTGCACCAATTGTAAGCCAGCATTTGCTAATTGCATGCAGCCAGTTGTGTACTGATTGCAGTTCTCACTGTGATTTCAGGACAGTGCTATAAAAGGGTATGTGAGATAGGCATTGCCCTTTCAGATTGTAAGGGCGGGGACCATGCTGGTATGCTGTGGACACTGTTCTGTGAGTGTAAAGGTTAGTATCTCTGTCATGATTCAGGCTGTGTTGTAGATTCACATTTCTCCATTCCTCTCTCCTGTTTCCTGTAGTAAGTGTGTATGCACACTGACACCTACAACTATATATATATATATATATATATATATATATATATATATATATATGTAAATATACATACATTTATATATGTACATTAACTGACATTATTACCTACTAGCTACCAACTAGCATGGCTGTTTCTGTTCACACACTACTATTATGGAAATCCACTAGTTCTGACAGTAAGTATGAATGACATGCTTTGTGTATTACACATCCTATATTCCCTTTACATTCATTCCTACTATTACATGATATATTTATTTTAGCACAATGTTCTTGTATGAGTCATGGCTTAGTGGTAGTTTATGCAGACTACTGTTTCCAAGGTCCTGGGCTCGGGACTGACAGTGGGATTTTATTTTGCTTTTGAACTGACTACAAGACCTGTCAATCAGAATGACTAAGGCACTTTTAAGCAGTTGTAACTGGGTTAGCGCTGGTTTGCGTGGAGCTCCCGCATGCGCACTGGCGTTCAGCTCCGCGCACACCCACTTACAACCGCTTAACAGTGCTTACTCTGGCGCACACCCGCGCTATTTTCTTTGAAAGAAATGAAAATGGGGAGACAGGAAAGTGGTGAAAAAGGGGTCACAAAGAAGGTAAGACAGTAGGGAAACAAGCTTGGGTTTTGCAGGAGGGATGTAGGTAAGGCCCATAGCTGCCCATTTCTTCATCAGCAACAGCTGTGCATATGTATGTAATTTGGTGTGATATTTGAAACCTTCCACCCCTGAGAGAGGTGTCAGGACAACAATAATACTTGTTGTACAGCCAGTTGTAATTGATAGTTTCCATGTCCAGCAGACATGTGTGCAGAATGGGCAGCTATGTATGGGGCATAATTTTTTTGTGGGTACAGAGTGCCCTTTTTTTTATTTTTCAGGTGAGAGTGGTATGTCAGGTGAAGGAAGTCGGTATAGCTGGGGAGGTAGGTTGGGTAGGTCAACAGACTAGACAAACAAGACACATACAGGGGGGTGTATGACATGTGTGGGGGGGTTACACAATTGACGGGGACGGATGTTTGGATATCCAGAGCCCATGATCCCACAGATGGCAACAGTGGAACTGATATCCCCACCCATGGGCAGTTGCCACTGTTCCTTCACTGCCCAGGACGAGGCTGTGCTGGGGGCTGTGTAGGCCAGGCAACAGGCATGCCCGTAAGTTGTGCCACCTGTGCCTCAAGCTGGTGTAGGGGCCCAAGAACAGAGTCCCAGATCTCCCTAGGCACCACAGTCTGGATGCTATGGAGGGTGAGTGGTGGTTCTCCTCTGGCCACACTTGCAGAGGGGGGACGGGCCCCATCCCCTGCAGTGCTTTCACCCGCAGGTGGCACAGGGCCACCGGAGGAGGGTCCAGACTGGGCACTAGTGCCAGGTGCACTCGCCAGCTGAGGTGGGAGAGGTGGTTCCACTGGAACCAGCCTTCCCTGTCGTCCTATGTTTTGCATTATGTCATGACAGTTTGGGTTAGTAACATACAATACCATTCGCAATTAGTTGTAACAGCATGCATTAGTATTCCCATTAACCAAACACCCAGATATTCACACCATTGAACAGCGAGCATAACACATGCATAATTTGAACAGCAATACATAGTCCAACAACATGCAGGGTTGATTGATGGCAACAGGCCATCAGGTTTGGATGTATGAACAGGGCAGATGCATCAACGTACATGCAAATATTTATGACCCAACAGGACAAATGTACAGGGGTGTTAATTGTGATTGCACATACCATTTTCACGTGGAATGGGCTACATGTGGTTATAGGGTGGGGTGAAGAAAATAATATTAACACCTTTGAATACCAATACATATGCTGTACATTTTTAATAGCTGCAGATATATACACACTACTGTTCTAACTACAGTTTCCTATATGATAACTACTTCAATTTGGTGATAGGACTGTTACTGCTACATCAATATACATTTTATTGTTCTTCATACATGTTCATATCTGGCTTTGTTCAGCTACATCATCCTGCTACATTTGCTTTATATAGCTATAGACAACTGTGGATGTTTGGTATTTCAGTCAATCATACTATCTGCATATTGCAGACTGAGAGCAACATATCCAGATTTTGGGATACACATTCCAGCTGCAGCAACACTTTGAACACATTTCGCTGTTTGGTTCTGCTTGTCACATTCATTTAATTCTGTACTGACTGCAGTATACTTTATTCAGGGGTTATTACTACTTTATTGGTGGATTCATAACTCTTTCTCACACTCTCTCACTTGTTTTCATTTTACTATTCAGGATGGTACTTACTTCTAGGCTTTATTGACATGTTTTACCTGTAGTTATTACAATCCTTTCCAGAGGTCTCACTTCTGTCATGTTTCAGTATTTCAACAGGGGTATATTTCACACATGTGATTTGCTCATCTTCTGCAGCTGTACTTTTCAGCCTGCTGCAGGTTGTGTACTATTATATTACAGGTGGGGCATCTTTATTTCAGATTTTATTTTAGACATTTTCATTTTTCTGTTTGGCTTACAGACTGCAACACACTTTTGTAATCAAGCAATACTTGCAAACACTCTTACACTGTTACTTGAACATTTTATTACTTAGTGACTACACTGCACTCTTTTGCTAACTGTCATACTTTTATATTTCTTTACAGTTACTGGCAGAGGATTACTGACCTGCCTGGTGGCGCAACTGCACCAGCCTATCGCCATAGGCTCTGCGGTTCGCAGAACGGACACCTGCATGAATGTAGTAATGAAGTAATATTGGAATACACATCTCCATAGTATTAGCTAGTTTAATTTCTTACATACATAATTAAATGTAACTTACTCAGTAGTGGGGCGTTGGGCATTTGCCGGGCCTCCTGGATCCAAAGGTTCAATTGGTCCTGCTTGCGTCTCTTCAGGTACGCATGGTGGTGACGGACCTGCTCACCAGTCCTTGGAATCCCTGTGGTACTGGTGAGATCATGAGCCAACCGGTCCCACGCCTCAGCCCTATATGCTCCCCACAGGACCTGGCCCTGCATGAGTTGGGCCTTATGATTGTGGACTAGGAGCCAGACCATGTATCTGGACTCCTCAACGCCCCACCTCTGTGCTCGAAAGCAACTACCCTCACCTACTCCTGACATTCTGGCTGCAAGTTAGTTCTACAATCGTTTATGCTGTGTATTCCCGCCTATGGGGCTTATATATGCCGTTTTTCCCGCACATATCTGTGATTGGCCATTTTGGAATTGTATCAACTTCACAAAACCTGCTTTGTCATGCTCCACTTTGTATTCATTTCTATATATTTGCTATTACTGCATTTCTAGGTACTGCTGTCATGGCTTAGTGGTTCAGTACCTTGACTATGGTGCGTAGTATCCTGTGTTCGAACCTGGCCACTGCTTTTTATTTTTTATGACTGTCTAGACAGGCTAGGGGGTGTGTCTGTGTAAAGACAGTTTTGATACAGCTTGCCCAACGTTGCCCGTCGGTTAGCTTGTTGGCGCGGTGTGCAGCTCCGCGCAAACGGGTTACGCTGGTTTACGCTTCATTTGGCTGTTAACACGCATATTACACTCAGCTCAGCTTGGGGCACACAGTTCCAGCATGTTAATCCACTGCTCACCTACGGGCACTCATTTTACACCTGTTAAACCACTGCTCACCTACGGGCACTCATTTTACACCTGTTAAACCACTGCTCACCTACGGGCAGATGCACTCACCTTGTTAAACTGTAGATCAGCTATAGGCACATCTCGCATTTTTTATTGTTTTGTTATCTCACATTTCTTCAAAATAAATGGACTATTTCATTACATTTTACATAAAATATGATTTTATATGTGTACATATTTGTCAGGGACTTGTTTCGTGCTTATTTTACTAAAAATAAAAATTGATGTTGTGGGGGCTCGAACCATGAATGCCTGCTCTTCAGCCGACATCTCTACTGCTATGCTATTGCTTTTGGCTTACTTTGCATATTTAGTTCTTATATGCTTTTCCACTGACTGCTAACTGTGGCTAAGCTACGGGCACGCCCGTGCAAATGAGCGCACTCACAGGCAAACATCTTTACGATTTAAAAAAAATATATAACATGTTCATTTATATATTTTATGTTCATAGTCTGTGGGGGCATGTGTTGTATTGTGTTTATTCACATTTCCATGGCCTCTGTCATGGGTGTTTACTTTGGGCACTTTTACTCTTCTGAGGGGCATGTCTGCTTGCAGGGCTCGGCCTACGGACACGCCCCCTACTGTCTTCCACGGACCGTGTTAGCCTTAGGTGTGATCCAGCATGCCCTCATGCATATGCATGACATGCTGACGTCACACCGTTTAACTGCAGCCTCCGTGTAAGCCATGTATCTCTTACACGGAGGCTTCGTGAATCCTGCCCACTATCTATTCATGCTATAATTTTTATTTGCCTATGCAGATGCTTTCTTTGTATTTGTGTGTGTGTTTGAAATCCCAGTGAGAGCTAAGATAACATCAAGATTCTTAGTAGCTTTAACATAATAAAGTAGATCTTAGAAAAACAAACCGATGAATTTCTAGTCGTCCCAAACTGTGTTTCACTGATGAACTTTGTCAACTTGCCAGTTTGTGGCTTATGGTACTAGACTGCTTGGCTGCAGTCTCACCAAATGATAATGTTTATCTGTTTGTTATATAGCCCATATTCATTTTTCTCAGGACTTAGAACTTAGGGAAAGCATGGTTGCATGCACTTTCAATTTCTGCACAAAAAAAATATATTGCATCATTTTTGTGTACTCCTTAATAGATAATAATGCAATTATGATTTATTAGATGTCTGCATCCCATTTCTATGGGCAGAAGAGGCTCCTCAGTGGTTTTGTTGTTAGGTTTCTATATAAAGCAGTGAGCAGCTGTATCCCATGGCCTAGGTTGCAACAGGTGACTTGTGCAAAAAGCAGTCTGATGAAATGTGAAAGTCATCTTGTTGTAGGACACTTAACAGTGAAAACGTGATGAAAAGACTGTGTTTTTTAATTAAATACATTTTTGTTTTCTAAAATATTATTCTGTTATTAGTTCTTTTGTGATGATGATGTCATTTTTTGCTGTTCTTCTCTTTAAAGGTGCCACTACTGAGCAAGTATGGGACAATATTTATGTCCATGTATGCGGAAGTATTTCTCTTTCTGTATGTGATTGTGTTGAGATAGTTTGCACTGTTTGTTGTGACAGCAACAAGCCAAAAGACATGACAGTGCCATTTATTTGAAAATCCTGTTCTACAAAGGAAAGTAGGTGCTTGCCTACTGTGAAACCGTTTACAGACTTATTTGTTGTTTCTAGTAGCGTTAGTGCCTTAGTGGCTAGCACATGGCCCGAGTGGCTATATTTCCAGGAACATGCTTTGGAAATTATTCCAAATTGTTTTGGTTTGTGTATCAGTCCTTTCCTCCCCCCAAGAATAACTTTTTATCTGGTACAGTACTTGCCATTAGTATTGGCTACTGTTTATAAGTAAAGGTAGAAATAAAATAAAATCAGTTATCAGAAAAATAAATACAAAAATATAGTTTCCCTTTCATATGTACTGGCATAACTTTCTTATCAGCTAAGACCCCCTGTGTCACCTATGTACTCAACTTACCTTGCTGATTGTTTTTGCTTTCCTCCTCCTCAATGTTCACCTTGATGGGTCAATCCGCTCCATTCACCCTCAATGCGCTTGGGCTCATTCCACTCCCCTACTCTACCCCATTCCCACCCACCCCCACTTTCATTACCTTTAAACTTCTCTATGTCTCTTCCTCCTCATTCTACTAACCAATCCTCACACCCTATCTATTAAACTACTCCCCCAACACCACCTGAACAGCTTCATCACTACATCTTCATCTCTCCTCAATCCCTCCCACCTTATCAACCCTCTCCTTTTAACAATATGTGACCAAGCCCCCTTCCTTCTCAATCAGTCTGTCATCCTTCTCATTATACCATCTACACCTAACTATCCTTACATATACTCAGCCTACTCTACCCTATCATGCCACCTCATTACCTTCTCATCCACTTTCTCCTCCTACCAATGCTAGCTACTTCTTATCACATACCTCTGCAATATATATCACCCTCACCAATTCTCTGTAATAATATCCTCCCACATAACTACCCCCAGTCATCCAGTATCTCCCCTACCTCCCTTTTTTCCATAAAGGTGTATCATACTCTCTACCCACATGTATAAAGACGATAAAGCCATGTACACTTGTACTACTTTCCATACTGCTCAATTTCTTTTACTCACTACTCCTGGATGGTGACATCCACCCTAACCCTGGATCACCCATTTCTACCACTCATAACCATGCACCCCCAACCCAACCTCCTCAACAACTCCTCACAGCCACAGTCCATCTTCTAAATCCCTATCTTTTCACTCAACATCCAAAACATCGTTAATAAAACTTCATACCTGCACCCAACATCCTAACTCTGTCTGAAACCTGGTTAAAACCTCACATTGCAAACTCAGAAATACTTCCTCCAGGCTATAACATCTTCTGGCCAGACAGAACAAATAAAAAAGGAGGAAGAGTTGATAAACTCTACTCTGATCAGCTTACTCTCTTTCCATTCTAACTTCCCATACCTAGCTTAATTCCTGCAGAAATTCTAATAGCAAACTGCCACTTCAAGCCTTATAAAAAAATTGCCATTGTATCCATTTAATATCATCCAGGGAACAATGTCCCCATCCTCGATAACTTTCTCTCTTGGCTTACCCTAAATGTTTCCTATGAAACAATCATACTTGGTGATGTAAACATAGACTGGGCAACTCTCTCTTCCCTATCTCCTACCCACAGTCTCAATCTTTATGACTTCCACCAACTCATATCTTCCCCTACTAGGTACAATAGCAACTCTACTTCAGGATCTATAATAGACTGGATCCTTTCTTCGGACCCACATCTTTACCATAACCCAGGCATCCTCCCAAATTCCCTAAGTGACCACTCTCCTATCTGTATTCATAGATACTCCCAATACCTTTCCAATGAACACCTTTACATAGAATGCCGTGACTAGACTAACTTCAATCCTGACTATTTCTTCTCTACTTTATCCAACATTAATTGGCCCTTCCTTAATGAACTTCCCCTTAACGATGCTGTAACCTCTTTCAATACTCTATTTCTAGATGTACTAAACTCTATGGCACGTTCCAGGATAATCAGTGTAAAAGCTAAACATGTCCCCTGGCTATCAAAGCAAATACGCTCTATCATGCATCAGAGGGATGCTGCTTGGAAAATCTGGGCCAGAAATAAAACTCCCCCTTACTCCAACACTACAAAGTACTTGGGAACAAGTGTAAAAAACATGTTTTTTTTTGCCTCCTATCATAATAGCCCACATAACAACCACAAAAAGTTCTGGTCTAGCATTAACAAAATCCTCCACAGAGATAATCCTCCTACCCCCAACCTATTCCCTCTTAATACTGCCTCAGAAACTGCTGCACTGTTAAACAATTACTTTATTGAAACTATCCAAAAACTAACATCAAATAGCTCTACTACTACCTCTCTACCCTCTCAGCCCAGACCTCCTTCCTCTAACACATTCTCCCTTCATCCAGTTCCCACACACTTTATCAAATCTCAACTAACTAAACTCAAACCCTGCTCTCCTTCTGTTGGCAACTTACCTTCATACTTCCTTAAAATTGCTGCCAGTGCTATCACTTACCCCATCTCTATTGTTATTAATTGCGCCATCACCAAATCTCTTGTTCCTGACTTGTGGAAATCATTCTTCACAATCCCTCTACACGAAGGAGATAACGCCACTGACCCCTCCAAGTATCATCCTATTGCCATACTATCCCCACTTTCCAAAATTCTTGAAAAGTGCATTCACTCTCAACTATTGAAACACTTACATGATAATAACCTTCTTACTCCCACTCAACACGGTTTCAGATCTCACCATAGTACTTCCACAGCTCTGCTCTAATTTACCCAAACAGTATCAGGAGCCCGTGACAAAAAACAACTAGTTTCTTGCCTTTTCCTTGACCTCTCCCAAGCTTTTGATACCATCTGTCACTCTAAACTTATCAATAAACTACATGACCTTCATCTCTCTACTCCATCTCAATGCTAGTTTTCTAGCTATTTAGCTAATAGAAAACAGTCCTTGTGCCGGAAAACTGTCACCTCCACATTCCTTCCTGTCAACACTGGTGTAACCCAAGGCTCAATTTTTGGACCTCTTCTATTCAATATATTTGCCAACAGTCGATCCTCTGCCTCCAACCTCTCCACCCTTTTACAATATGCCGATGACTCCACCCTTATTACCAAGGCTCATAGTATCCCTGAACTCCTTGCCCATACCCAGGACACTTTCACATCTATTGAATCCTAGCTCACCAACAATCAGCTGATTCTAAACCCTATAATGACTGCTACCTTTTCTCCCCAAAATACTGTCACCTTACAAATCCACTTTCTCTATTTCCTCCTATAACAATACCATCATCAGACCTGAACCTAATACAAAGTTACTAGGTGTTATAATTGACGATGAACTAAAATTTGATGTACACATCCATTATTCCATAAAAAATCCACCAGGAACTTGGTCTCCTTTATCAGAATCAAAAATGACTCCCCTCTTCCTCCAAACCCTCCCTAGCCCTGTCTCTCCTATTACCCTGTCTTCTGTATGCTGCTCCAGTTTTCACCAACCTACAATCTTCACTTCTCTCCAACCTAGAGCAAACAAACAATAAAATAGCCAGATTTGCCTTTAACCTACCTAGCAAATCTCACCACTGCCTTGCCCTTAAACCATTACAATGACCCGAATTCCTTAAACAATTGTCTCTTTCTCAATTGCACATTGCATATTCAGTTCTATATAATCCTACTTCCTGTCCCTCCATCTCTAACATCATGTCCCGCTATAACCCCTGCCATCAACTTCCCATGTCTGACAAAAACCTTCTCAACATCTATAAGTCATTAAAATTTTTGGTAAATCCCTATTTAAGTACTCTGTAGCTCACATCTGGAATTCCCTTCCACTGAAAATAAGAAGCATCCCACATAAACTGCAATTTAAACAAGAACTCAAACACTATTTTCTCAATACCTGGTCTTGCCTTTGTCATGCTCCTACCTGACACCTGACTGATTTCTTCCTTTACTCCATTTCTGATCTATTCAGTTTCTTCATGTCTTTTTCTAGCCACTTTCTACTTTTTAATTGCTCTTCCAAAACTTTACTTTAGAATATCCATCAAGAAATAGTTCTACTACTATTGAATCCAATTAATTATGTTCTATTTGACATTGTGTATCTCTCTCATATATGTCTCTTGTCTTCTATTCCTATAGGATTCAAAGTCCTTTGTAAATTTGATATTTTTAACTAAGTATTTGCAATTGTTTCTTCTCTTTTGATTGTCTTGCATATGTAAATGGAGCTTTTCCCCTCAGGTCTCCACTGAAAATGGGCCTTTGGCTCAGTTGGACCAACCCGGTTAACAAATGACAAATAAATAAATAAATAAATAGATAAATAAATAATTTATTTATATATTCAGTCACTCATTCATTCATTCATTTATTCATTTATTCAATCATCATTTCATTCTTTCTTTCATTCTGGGTGGGGTACAAAGGCTGCCTGTGGATATAATCAACTGGCCTCTGAATCATGCTATATCACCATGATACATGTAGGTGGTAAACAGTCATTGATTTGGTTTTGCATTTCTAATGTGTATTTGAGTTAAACATATTAATATATATTAGTGAGACCATCATCATCATTATTATTATTATTATTATTATTATTATTATTATTATTATTTTGTTTTGTTTGATCACAATCAGGCATTCCCTCTTAGCCTTTTGGCTAAGATGAATTGTAAACATTTGAGATAAACCCAGTCAATAAAGTGGTTATGTTTGGTAGATACTGAGACAGCATTCATCTAGCTTGAAAGTCAGGTATGTGCTTCAGTGCAACAAGTTGAAATAGAGTATGGCGGCAATGATTTCTTATTTGATGACAGTCAGATATCTGATGTGGTCAGTGCCAATACGGTGACTCTAATCATTTCATATATACAAAATTAACTCTCTTTCTAAAAGTAGTTCTGGCAAACATTCTTAAGAGAAAGACTACCAAATGAAGAATGTTTAGCATGTCTAGTAATGCATAACTGGCTGTTTCTTTAAAGCTGCAACCATGCTCAAAGTTTACCCCACATGAAAGTATCCCTGTTCCATTCCTATTAATTTCCCTTGTTAGTTCTTCCTGCATCTCCATGTCTTTGTAGTAACCACCACTAACCTCAATGTCAATACATATCTTACTCTTATCCCCTTTCAAACAACAGGGGAATGCTCCATAGTCATATATCAGCTCCTTATGTCCTATAAAAAGCCTGGGTTCATTGGAGTCTAACATATCATTAACAAACTGGACTGGTGTTTTTACATTATGCTTTATACTTTTTGTTCATAATACATTTTAGTTTATTATACTGTGTATGTTAATTTACCATTCCTTAAAATCTACTACACCAGCATATTAAAATATACACGATTTTTCACACAAAGCTGTCAAGTACTTCTAGGAAGTAAATTCATTAGTAGATTTATAGATAGTCTCCTAAGATAACACATAGCAGATACATAATGCATAAAATAGCAGAAGCACACTACAGAAACTGAATGTTAATCAGTTCTGTTTATTATGGATGCACAACAAATGGACCTGTTATACTAAGGGGAGACAAAAAAATCAGATTATGAAAAAATGATGCTTAGAGGTATTTAAATTCATGGTACAATACTTAACTTTATTTGCAAGGCGCAGTTTACAACCTGGTTGAAGATTTAATGTAGGGTTTGAATTTATCTGAAATAGAAGTTTTGTTTTTTTAAATGGCTTTAAAAGATTAATTATATCACCTATCTCTACATATTGTTTCATAATTATATTTATCTTCACAGTAATATTTCCAAATCAATTGTAATTTAAAGCTATAGTTGTATAACTTTACACATTAGTACTGATGGAAATGACAATTTTATTGAAATGAAGGTCATTGCAGTTAAGACTGATATCAGCATATCAAAACATCAGCAATGTCCAGATGATGTCAGATAACATGATTTTTGCATTTAAGAGTGACAGGAATAAGCTTTTTTTTAAAGCAATATGCCTTATAGCAATACTGGGGAACAGAAATAATAAAAAAATCTGCAGCACTTTGAAGACAAAACATATAAACCACTGATTCTATTTCACATGCAGTTTTCATCATATAAAATTACAGAGTTCCTCTGAGATCTTCATTTCAGGCTATATAGCTTCCAAACCATTAGGAAGGAAATTGACAGAAGACATATCATTACCTTGACTGAAACAAGACACTTAATTTTGAATGCCTCCTTTTCCTCTGACAGACAGTTGGCTGCTTATTTCAAAGCTCATTTGTGATGTGATATTCCTTAAAGAGCACCAATGGTTCTCATTGTAAAGCAAATGATTACTTCTTTAATAAAGAAACGGATTTGATTTGTGTTTAAAAAATAACATGCCTGAAATATAATGCACAGATTGTTAGATTTATGCTGCTTCACGCAAGTTTAAAAATTGTACAGAACACAGCCCATAATGCATAGCTCACATTAACTCTGTTAGTTCCATGGGGTGCTGTTTGAAACAGTTTTCTAGCAGAAAGGATTGAACAGCAAGAAGAGTGAGACATTTGCCCAAGGTCATTCTGTAATTTGTTTTTGGGAATTTAAAGTAGGCTTCTGAGCTTTACTTATTAACTGTGTATGTTTCATAAACAGTTCTTTTCAAGTGGTGAATGGGCCATGAAGCAGTTGAGTTTCTTGAATATTTAGCTGGAGAAATATAACCATGCATTAAATGTGTCTGTCTGTTTATCTTTCTATCTCTGTGCACACAAACACAGGCACATACACATGTATAGCTATATGTATGACTATACACAAAAATACAGGGTAGGGTAAACATAATTTATATCAATCTTTTTTTATTGGCATTTGTTTTACTTTCACTTTTTAGTGAACCATGATTCATTAAGCTTAACCTTGCAGCTTTACTAACTTGACCCAAAGTTTTGCAAAGTCTGTGTTAGCTATATTAGTTATGAAGGTAGAAAGTGTAGAACTTTCTGCCCTAGGAGTGTGAACAGCTTGGTACCATACAGGAAAGTGTGGTATGTTTAAGTCTGCTCATCGGACAGTTTCATTGGATCATTGAGAGGCAACCCAATCAAATGTCCCATAAACATTATTTTAAAGGATTAATAATCACTGTGGCTGCATTCAGATAAGTAACAGATACTGCTTAGAACTTTTTAATCTTTTCACTATACAGCTTGTTTACTTACAATAAGCTGAAATCCTACTCCCCCTTTTCAGTGCTAGTTAGCAGATGTATCATTTTTCTTTTCAGTACAAGTTAGATGTTTGTATGAGCTTTCAGTTTACCTTTCTGGCTTCACTTTTTTCCATATTTCTCAGGAATATTATAGCCTTAGCAGCTTCAGGAAATTTGCTATGTCATATTTTGTTCATATATTGTATATGCTCATTTTAAGCATAGAACTGGATTTCCTGGGTTTGATTAATTTTCTAATCCACATCAAGCCCTTCAACCCCAGTGAAAAATCATACTTTTCTTAATGAGCTCATATTAATTAGTATAACATGGAACTACTCCCTGCCCTAATGTACTTTCTTTTTGCTAAGGTATAGTTACATTGCAATCATAAATGTGTCATTATATTTCCATAGAAGGGGCTGACATTTCTTGCAAAGCTTGTGCCATCAGAGCAGTAGAATTTCATTAACAATTGAAAGATCAGTGAACAAGGCTATACAGTTACATATATCTTCCATGAATTTATTTAGTCTCAGAAATCTGAGGCATTAGAGACCACATTTTAATTGTTCACTGACTCTCTCTCTCTCTCTCTCTATCTCTATATTATGTGGAGGTCTGGATTGTCATAAATGAATAGTCCTGCATTTATGGAACAATCTTCATGTTAAATGTCAAAGCCATCAATTATGAAGTGAAATCCCTACTCCTACAGTATAAGATATTTTAAGCCTCAAACAAATCAGATCCCACATATATATATATATATATATATATATATATATATATATATATATATATGACATAGATTTTAATGTATGTATCATGAGTTTGAGTTCTATTCCAGTTCTGAGGTAACTTTCAACTTTTTATAACATGAGGTAATTTTTTTATACCCTGGTCAGGATTATGTGTTAGTATAATTAATCGAATATAGTATAGCAATATAAAATCTATCTCATTTTCCTGATACTATTATTACTTTGATTGACTGGTCATAACTGTGAACTTATTTTATTTTTAATTGTATTTAACCGTATTTCATCTTTAATATCGATTTTATTAAATTTAATTTTTAGAGCTTTACCTATTGTGGGAATATCATTTATTGGAATTGTGAGTATTTTATGTGTATAAAAGTAAAAAAACAGTCCCAAAATAAAAGAATGGTAGCGACGCAGGTATACCAACAGTTGATTTATTATCAGGTCGAACAATAAACTTTAATAAGATTAGCGCTTTCACTCATAGAGCTTCTTCAGATCATAGATAACAGAAAATACCAAATACAAAATATATACTCTACCACTTATCTTATTAACCTATCACATTCAGTTACTAATCAAGCCTTAAAGTAACTATGTATCTAACTATAAAAATACATGTATTAAAATTCAAAATTAAAAAAAACAGATATTACACACTATATGAAACAACATATAAAATATAAATTACCTCTCTACACATATTACAGAGATATACTATCTAAAAATTTTTTGTGTGGATATATTTCAATTCGTGTACATATACTTCTTAAAATATATACCTACATTAAATCTTGGTACTTATTTCAGTCAAGCCATATCCTGTTTGATGTTCCTACGTTTCCTAAGTTTAGGTTTTTCTGAGGCTCTTTCATTAAGTCCAGAGTCCCTGTCTGCTCTCAGCTTAATTATCCAGTTACTCTCCTGACATTCTGTATGATTCCTAACGTCACCTCCACGCTTACTAGGTGTGATGACTTCCAAAGCTTTAAAGAATGTATGTGTTTCCCCTTGCTGGATAACGTGTTTGGCTAGAGCATTATGCGGGGACTTCTTCATCATGTGATATATATGCTCACGTATCCTTTCTTTGAAAGCACGATTTGTTTTTCCTACATAGAAAGAAGAACAAACTTGGCAAACTGCTAAGTAAACCAAGTGAATTGTTCGACAATCAGCAGTAATTAGTGTGGTAAACTCTCGACATAAATCTGGATGTGTAAAACTAGTGCTTGTGTCAATATAACAGCAATAATTACATTGGCCACATGGTTTAGTACCTCCAATATCCATAGTATCGAGCCTCTGTCTAGGATAACATAGCATTCTTTTCAAATTATATCTATTCCTGAAGAGAAAACGTGGTTTGTCTCCAACTATTCTCTTTAAATCATTATCCACACATAAGACTGACCAGTGTCTAGTGACTAAATCTCTAATATCAGCATAATCTGAATTATAGAAGGTAGAAACTTTCACACATGATGGCTCATTACTTGTTCCATCCCTTTCATAAGTATGAGGAGGTCCAAAATATGGTGCAGCTACATCTAACCTTAAATCAGAAATGTTTTTCAAACTGTCATCTATCTCATGGTGGCTATAGCCTCTCTCCAGGAATCTCGTTCTCAAATTGTCCAACTCTGCCTCAAACCCTACCTTGGTAGGATTTAATCTAGAGGCTCTCATACCTTGACCTTTAATAATATTTCTAAAGATATGTGGTGGATTCATACTTGACCTCATCAATAATGTGTTGTAATAACAAGATTTGCGGTATATACCTGTATTTATTAGACCACACTCTAATTTTTCTATATATAGGTCTAAAAAGTATATCTTGTATTCAGAACACTGCATTGTAAATCTAAGAAAATTTGTTAAACCATTCATCATGGTAAGCAAAGAGGTTAGTTGTTCTTCTCCCCCATTCCAGAGAATAAAAAGGTCGTCCACGAAACGACGATAAAAAATGACATGCTCCTTAAATAAACTCATATGAAATAGGACTTCTTCCTCCCAATGTGCCAAAAACATATTAGCATAACTGTTGGCACATGGGGTCCCCATTGCCACACCATCTTGTTGTCTATATGCAGTGTCTTCAAACAAGAAAATATGGTACTTACGTATTATCGCAACCAGATTTTCGTGATAATGCTGGTTGCTTCTGTTTATGGTAAGAAATAGCAATAAACCTTTCTAAAGTATAATAGCATGTTTTCTGTAATGTTTTTAAGTTTTAGGAATGTTTGCCATTCAAACCACTGAGAAAAATAAGTGCTGAAAAAAGGTTCCCCATTTTACCGCCAGCATCTCATGTCAGCTAAGCATGTCCCATACTACTTTATATGCGTTCCTTTTCTCATGCTGTGTTGATGTTGTCAAAGCCATAGCAAACAGGTTTTTGAAAGCTATATAATTATTTACATTTTTATCTGTACAGTTCTTTACTGAGCAATCCACATCTTCTCAGCTTTGTACGCAGAAAAGCATTACAACACCAACTAGACAATCCATATTTCTTGAGCCGTAAAATCATCTAACAAAATCAATGCAATTAAAATAGACACTGCACTAAAAACAGAAGCAATCAGTACTGTCCTCTTATAACAAAGTTTAGTAAAGTATGTTTTATTTTTCCTGACAACCTTTCATTATATTGTTTGTAACAGTTTAAGCATTAAATACTTTACCTACATTAAATTGCATGTGTCCAATTTACTCTATACTGTTTGAAAAGGTGTAACCATTAAATACTTTACCTAAATTACTTTGCATGTGTCCAGTTTCTTCTTTTTAACCAAAACATTCAGTTAAAATAAGCTAAACTTGAAGAATAATCTTTCCGACTTGTGTCCCGTTTCTTATAAGTCCAACAATAGCAAAGTAAAGCTGAAAAATAATCTCAGGAAAGCACCTAACATTGTACAGTAAGTCCCACAGTCCTTTCAGGCCAAATATATGTACACTCGCAACCACTGATACCGCTATAACCACTGAATTCAACTCTCCATGTCTTTACAGCACGCTACCCACAAATCCTAAAATTGTGCGTGTTAATTGTTTAAATAAAGCACCATCAATATCCCAACACACTTTATAACAGCTCTCCCTTTCCTAATACAGTTAATTTTTGCTGTTTAAGTAAACGTCCAAAACATATACCGTTTTGTAAAATCTGGTTGCGATAATACGTAAGTACCGAAAATATTATTTTCTAATATTAGTTCTAGCAAATGTGCTATTAGATCAATCTGTACTGGTGTATAATCACTATGTTTCATCAAATAATCAGATACATACTGAACACCCAATTCATTGGGTAATACCGTAAATAAAGACTGCACATCTAATGTGACAAACAGGCATCCATCAATGTTATCACATTGTTCCAGACACTCATATAATTCAATTAAAAACTGTTTAGAGTCCTTCAGTACAAAAGTGTTCTTATTTAAAACTGGTCGAAGATATTTCTCAACATATACCGACATATGTTCTGTGACCCAACCTTGCCCTGAGACTATGGGTCTCATGGGTGGGTTACAAACATCTTTATGGATTTTAGGGAGCCCATGAATCAGGGGAATTAAAGGTGTCTTAATAAATAAGTAATCAAATAATTCCTGGTGTATAATACCTCCCTTAAAAATATCTAATAGTGTATTCTTCACATATCCAATAATATCCTGTATCTCATCCGTGTTAATGACTTTATAAAACCTGTCATTCAAATGTTCAACCATGGAACAATGATATTGATCTATATCCATGATAACTATACGGCCACCTTTGTCTGCTGGTCTTATTATAATGGATTCTTCGGCCTGTAGCCATTTCAAACTCTGTCTTTCATTATAAGTGAGATTGTCTATCTTTCTCTGCCTATTCTCTCTATAATACCCATAGAGTTCATCCTCAGTTAATTTTAAATATGCTTCTACTAAAGGATGGTGTGGGGGTACAAAATCACTCAAATTCTTAAATCTGGGTTGTTCATTTAATTTCACTGATTCATCACCCACATGTGCATCATGATTGGCATACATTAATTTAAGCATCACATTCCGGCAAAATAATTTTATGTCTGTCACAGTGTCTGTTAATTTACTAAAACTTCTAGGAATAAAATTTAAGCCTTTGCTTAACAAATTCTCTTCATCTAATGACAACCTATATCCAGATATATTACATACTAATGTTTGTTGTTTGTTGGTTGATGCCTAGCTTAGTAAGTTTTTCTATGATTCCTGTGTGGGGAATGTTGTCAAAGGCCTTGGCCAGATTAAGGTAGACTGTATGAACTACCTTACCTTCATCCACAGCTCTGGTGACTGACTCAAAGAAGTCAACCAAGTTGAGCAGGCATGATCTACCCTTCACAAAACCAAACTGTGTAGGATACAGAGTTTGGAGATTCCCTATATCCTTGTTTATTAGGTCCATGATGATGCGTTCCATAGCTTTGCATATTAGACTCATCAGGCTAATGGGGAGATAGTTCCCTGGGTCTGTAGTTGCTCCTCTTTTGTGAAGAGGGATGACTGTAGCAGTGCGCCATTTGGTAGGGACAAAGCCTGAGGTGAGGCTGTGATTGAACAGGGCACACAGGTGAGGTGCCACTTCACTCTGTAGTTCATGTAAAACACAGCCAGGGATACTGTCCGGTCCCATAGAATCTGTATTCTTGGCCTTGGACAGTGCTGTTTTAACCTGTGCAGCAGTAATACTGGGTGCCTGGCAATCTACTGGTATTGTGATAGGTCCTTTGGGGAGGGTAAAATTAGCACTGAATCTGTCGGCTAGTATATTTGTAATATCTGTTGGCTTGGTATAGGAGGCACCATTGTGCAGTAGCTTAGAGCAAATCTGGGTATTGCCATGGAGATTCTTTATATAACTATAGAAGGTCTTGTGGTTGTATTTACTATCTGCTGCAAATCTAGTTTCATAGCTAGCTTCAGTGGATTTGATCCGGGATCGCAACCTTTTTTTGAGGCTGATAAGGGAGATTTTCCAATCTTGGGACTTTACCTTATTCTGCATCAGTTTCCTCCTTCTGTTGTAGAGTTTGTTCATGGCAGGGGACCACCAGATTGGCTTCCTTTTTTTTTGAGGAGAGTGTCTTAGTTCTATTCGGTATGGCGAGATCCATGCATTTGTATACATGTTTGTACAGTGCATTGGTGTATGATTTGGTGGTCATGCAACTATTCTCCATTTGCATGGGTGCTGTGAAGTTAGCCACCTCTGTTTTTGGGAGCCCGACATTAGCTTTTGAGAAATTGTTCATGGTGGTTAATTTTGTTGGGGTGGGGGTGGGAGGGATGTGGATTTCCAAGGTGATTAGCTTGTGATCAGATCTAACCAGGGAGGAGTTTACTATTGGTGTAGAGCAATGGTCGCCCATGTTAGAAATGACCAGGTCAAGGATGTTGCTACCTCTAGTGGGGGTAAGAACGAAACTGGTCCAGGGCATTGGAATTACTGAATTCCAGAAAGCATTGGGGAAGTGTATTGGTACATGAATAATTTTCCAAGTTAATGGTGGGGTAGTTGAAGTCACCCAGTATGAGAGTGTTAGGTTGGACCCTAATATTCTCCAGGGTGCTTAGGAATGTGGAGTCTGAATCTTTGGACATGGTTGGGGACCTATAGCAGGCTATGACCTGAATTGCTGTTTTACCCAATGTTAGTTGCACCTGAAGTATCTCAGATGTGTTATGTTGAGCTATCAGTCTGGAGGTGTGCACATCCGTTATGAATATTGAAACATCACTGCCTTTAAAGCTTCAGTACACATTCTGGGGCCAAAAAGTGTGGAATGAGTTGTAGCCTGGTAGTGCAGGGGTGCTTTCTGCTGCCTTGAACCAGGTCTCTGTTACAACACAAATGTCGATGTTCTCCATTTTAAGGAGTACTTCAAGCAAGTGCATTTTGTGATTTAGACTTCAAGGGTTGAGCAGCGAGACCCTCAAATTGCATTTGTTTGTAGCTGTTATGGTGGTAATTTGTTTTCTGGAACACCACCTAAACAAGGCACTATAGGGGTGGCAAGATCCTTGGCCAGTATCCGGAAGCCAGGGGTGACAGATGCAGGCCATCTCTGGAAAAGCATTGAGGTCTGTCAATCATGTCATCCCAGGCAGACAGATACTGGATCCCCTTCGAATGACACCAGAAACTTAGCCAGTTGTTGAAATCATTCATTTTCTGCTTGTACTGTGGTATCATTCTGGGTGATGGTAGGATGCTGGTCAGGGCTAGGGTCATACCCGCCTGGGCTACATAATCCAAGAGCTCCTCCATGTCTCTTTTCATGTAGTCCAGGGAGGTACATCTCAGGTCATTCACACCCACATGTACAATGACAGAGTCATATTTGTACCTGTTGTTGAGGGACCTGAGTGCGTGCATTATGTGGCGGATCCTGGTGCCTGACAGGCAGCTGACTGTTACTTTCTCTTTATTCAACCTACTGAGTGGAACATCAGTGTGCCTCACTATCGAGTCACCTATGACTAGTGTGTTGGGCATGCTGTTTTGCCTCAGGGGTTTTGGTTGAGGGGCACACTGTTTAGGAGAGTTATGTGTCTCGTGATTAGTGTTGTGTTGTTGTAGTCGAGTGCGTTTCTGCCTTGGAGGTCTCTGCTGTTTGGTTAGATTTTTATTGCGAGCCTCCACTAAGGTGGATGTGTGGTTTGTGTTTTTATGTGAAGGCAATTTCTGGTGTGTGTGTTCTGGAGGGCTGTGTGTTCTATGTGGTGTGGTGCAAGTGTTAACCCTCTCCTCTTGACCAGCTATTCTGGTCTTGGCAGGAGAGTGCGTGGCTTCCAATTTGGATATATAAGTGCATCTTTCACAAGTCTGAGTGTTGGGGTGTAAGAGGAGAGGGTTGTCAGTGTACATGAAGCAGTAGCTACAGTGCCTCAAGATGCCCCAAGTTCACCAGATTAATAGGAGAAAGCACAGGGAACTGACCTTTAGAACATGCCTGGAGGGGTGGGCATTAATAAGTACTGGAGCTGTTTCCTTGTAGAACATTTAGTACTGGTAGCACTTTTGTGTACTACAAAAATTGCTACAAGAAGTCTGGTAAAGTGCTAAACTAACAAGCTAGTAAAAGTACATGAGAGAAGAGAACTAGCAGATCTAAGGGAACAATTGAAGACAGACTTTGGCACTGCTCGGAAGCTTACAAACAGTCCTGGATTCAGCAAATCTGTATCTGGACTAGATTAGTTACAGGAAAGGTGGGAACCAAATACAGATGTAGGCTTTTAAACCAGAAAGTTGAAAGAGATGGAGAAACTGCCCAAATGGTCAATAAACTACAATTTCTGGGCCAAAAAACACTCCTCTTGTGGTAGATAGGCTACTTATTACTTACCACTCCTACTGATAAGCTAGAAGGCTTCCCTCCAACACAGAAAGGCTTGGGGCTCAAAAGCTTACACACAGTCCTGGATACAGCAAATCTGTACCTGGACTAGGCTAGTTACAGGAAAGGCAAGAAACAAGCGCAAACACAGGCTTTTGAACCAGAAAGTTGAAAGAGATGGAAAACTACCCAAACAGCCAATAAACTACAATTTCTGGGCCAGAAACCACTCCTCTTGTGATAGATAGGCTACCTAGTGCTTACCACTCCCACTGATAAGCTAGAAGGCTTCCCTCCAACACACAAAGACTTGGGAGGGGGGTCTCAGAAGCTTACCAATAGTCCTGGATACAGCAAATCTGTATTTGGACTAGACTAGTTACAGAAAAGGCAGGAAACAAGTGCAAATGCGGGCTTTTAAACCAGAAAGTTGAAAGAGATGGAAAAACTACCAAAATGGTCAATAAACTACAATTTCTGGGCCAAAAACCACTCCTCTTGTGGTAGATAAGCTACCTAGTACTTACCACTCCCACTGATAAGCTAGAAGGCTTCCCTCCAACACAGAAAGGCTTTGGGGACTCAAAAGCTTACAAAGAGTCCTGGATATGCTCTACCATTTTGATTTTCTGTGAGTAGAAGCATCATCATAGAGGGCAATCACACTGCTTGTGGTGCATAGTAAAAAGCAGTCCATGGGTGTGTCTATTGCTAATCAGCCATATGCTCCTCCCCAGAACACCTGCTACCACAGATTTATACTGCATAAAAATGCCAGACACTATGGTTACTTCTACCTATACACTTGCAGTGCGTACCATTTGTGCATGCACAAAACATGTTGTGGATGATATTTACCTCAGGGCACTTTATTGATGCCAATTACAGGATGTGACTGCAGATGTTACTGGTACCACAAAAACAGTGCCACTTTTCACCGTGCCTCTTTACTCTTTCATTTCAACCTACTTTTATTTATTTTTAATCCCACTATATTGCAAGAATTACATATAATGATAGTGATGTATACATTACATTATGTATTTAAAACAACATTCTTCTCTATGCCCACATTATTTTTGATTTATTGAGGTATGTACTTCAGTTTGAAATTAAAATCTTTACATAGATAAATTTGAGTTATGCCCTTTTGGAAACATATAGGATTCTACTTTAATCTAAACAGTATCTCCAGATTTTTTCCAAGTTTTGAAACACCCATGTTTTAACTATCTCAGTGTCAGTAAATAATGTGTGTTGATATAACTTCTCTTGTATGTTAGCTAGAGCTTATAAGGATTAGGCTGGGAACTCTAATTGCAGTCCTTATCTCAAGCCATCCAGCCCAGTCATAAGGAGACCAACAGCTTGTTATCTGAGCTAAAAAGTATGGATGTTGACTCAGCTACAAATGGACATATGTGCAAAGCAAAAAAGGATATAACTGCAGCCGTTGCAGGGGAGTCTGTAATGGCAAACCCTACAGGTACGGAAATATCTTGTGATGCACAAACAGAAGGGGATATTCAGCCTCATCAGATTGAAGAGCATTTGTAGATCTTTTTAGATGCATTCAATGATGAAGTGAGAATCAGCCTGCGCTATTTAGTGGGAGGCAGCAGTTCAATGACATTTAAAGACATTTCACAAGCTGCTCACTCTAAGATTTTGATTCCTGTTAGGGTGGAAAATTAGGATTTTCCAGTTTTGCCTTTAGAGGGGAAAAGAATAAGGGCTAGAATTTCAGTTCAGCTAGAAAAATCTCTCAGTGAATGCGTTTGGCTAGCCAAACTGTAAATTTAATGCATACATTTCATATTATCCATTCAGTAATGGACAAAATCTAGCATGGTAAATACTTTGATTTACTTATAGATATAGATGGAGCAGAATAGATAATGGATGCTGATAACATAGGTTCAAAAGACTTAGCCAAAAACTTGTCATTATGGGTCAGTGTCAGTCAAAGACAATCAAAGTTAAGTCATGGGACACTTGGATTCTGGGCTTCATATATTATATAGGGTAATTTTAGATAAAGGCCTAGACCAAGCCATTTCTTTATTTATTGAGCTACAGGATCATCATCAGGAAGACATACCTTGTTAAAGGTGGCCTGCCTTGTCAGCTCAAGACCACTCACAAGCAGGTGAGGTGGGAGGAGAGGTACACAGTTACATAGCTCAGCATCATGACTCACAAGTCTAGGGCCAGTTTTAGTCAGTCAGAGAATTTATCAGATTCAAAGTCAAACCATGCTGTTTTTTTAATGCAAGTAATTGTAGTTGGCCATCATGTAGGCTTCCTTCCATATGCAACACTTCTTGGTGTAGGAATACTGCAGCTAAATGTAGGTTCAAAAGTGCCAAGTTCATGTTGTCAGCCATTTAATAGCTATTCTAGTTTAATAATGTCATGGACATGCAAACGGACAAGGGCAATGCTTCATTTCATTGTTTTATTAGATGTAATGCCTTTTTAGAGTTTAAATATGTAGTCATGGAACAATACACCTACACATATGGAAGCATTCTCAGTTTTACTAAAGGGTTGTCATAAAAGCAAGATGCAACTGAGCTTTTAAAAGTTTTTAGAGTGTTTAATCAAGTCAAGTGCTCAGGCTAACTAATCTTTTGTGAGAATTTGAACTCAATGAATGGGAAGGAACACATAAATTAGAGACAACTAAACAAGGAGATACTGAAAGATAGAATAACTGGTCCATTTCACTAGGCATCCTTTAAATCATTTACTGCAGCTTCTCTTAGACTGGTGCCCAATAAAAAGGATTGGGAATATATCCTAATGCACCATTTATCTTTCCCTTAAGCCTCATTAGTCAGTGAAGAGCACTGAGAGAATAAATGATTAAGTCTAGTTTTCATTACTGAATGATGCAGTTTGAGTAATTCTTAAATTTAGGGAGCCGTGGTTAGCCAAAACTGACATTAAAGCAGGATTCCGGCTTATTCCTATTTGACCTCAAGACTGGCATCTTCTAAATGTGCAATTTGAGGATAATTACGTTTATGACTTAAATATGCTTGTGGGTCACTCATTGCCTTGCACTACTTTCAAGAACTTCATTTCAGCTTTGTTATATTTTGGGGAACAAAGGTTCCCAGCCCAGGCTGGGACTCATTACTAGGATGAATTTTTCATTGTCAGGGAAGGAGACTCGGGCACTTGGGTTGGTCTTCATTCATTCCTGGACCATTACAATGAATTGGGTATACCACTGGTGCAAGACAAGATTAAGCAAAAAAACTACCTGCCTAGGTATTGAAATAGATGGACTTGGTTCTTTTATTATTTATTTATTTATTTGCAGTAGTTTACCAGGATGGTCCACTGGGCCACAGTGAGCCCATTTTCAGTGGAGGTCCGAGAAGAAAAGCTCCACACTAAAATTCACAATATATACAATAAATAATATACAATACATTCAATGCAAAAGATCACATGATCAGTACAGTTTTTTCTGTTACATCAGTTGCAGCAGTTTTTTCTGTTTCTATCTGCCTAAGGCATTTATATAAGCTAGCTAAAGTTTTTCAAGCCCACGCCACCCCTTATATGAAAAATACTGTACCCATTGTCCAGCACCAGGTACTCTGCCTCACATGGACTGGGATTTTATTCATACAGATTTTCTTGGCTTCCACTAAAGTTTATATTAGTCAAGTAATGGAACTCGTAGCATTATTTAATTTCTCTTGTAGAGCCATGGGTCTAAATAGGACATTTTTTATTTGAAACATAGCTATGGGGAGAGGGTTCTAAAAATATTGCAGTCAGAATTAACAGGAAAGTAAGGGCTGACTTATGGGTTAATTTTTATTTATTTATTTATTTTATTTGGCATTTGTTAACTGGGTATGTCAAACTGAGCTAGAGCCCATTTTCAGTGGAGGCCTGGGGAGAAACACTCCATATCAAGAAGAAGAAAATAAAATAATAATTACATAGCACAAATGTTACATTCTGTAGAGTATAATTTCAGATATTCATGTAAACTTAGGTACAGATATTAATAAGGCTAACAACAAGGTTATTACAATGAAAAAACAAAAATATAGACAAAACATAATGTCTAAGAAAATATAATACCTAAAATACATGAGTTCTTAGTTCCATAGGCAAAGTAGTAAAAACAGACCCTGGAAAATGTTAAATGAGTAGACCGTGAAGTAAGCAATATGGGAGGTCAGTTGAGAGAGGTATGCAAACAGGAATGCACAGCCAAGTAGAAGTGATATGAAAGTAGTAAATAGGGGGTCTAGAGAGGAACATTTGCAAGACAAATACTGATAAATGCTAGGGTGGGGGGGGGGCAGAAGGTTTAGAAGAAATAGTAGAAACTACCAGAGTAAGTTTTAGTTGGGATTTTATCATGTACATATCCAAGAACTTATTAGTATTTAATTTAAAGCCTTTTTGAAGTTGTGAGTGTTTGTTGCAAGTCTGATAGACAGAGGGAGTTTGTTTCAGGCTAGGTCAATTGTGTAGCTGTATAGCTGTTGGTTGATAGTTTTTTTTGGTTTATAGATATCCAAGAGGAACTGGTCAGAGCTCCTGAATGTTTGAGAGGGGTGTATAAAGAGATGATGGATGAGGTGGCAGGGCAGGAGGTAGGTTTATTTAATTAGTTAGGACAGAGTGGATGATGAGAAGTTGAGAGGACAGAAGTTATTGGAGGAGTTCAAGCCAGGAAAAAGATATGAGGAAGAGACAGTGGTGAGGACTGTAAGGTTGGCTTGTACAAATCTGGCAATTTTATTTTGAGTTCAAGCTTAGACTTTAGGATGGATTGTCGGGTGGATCTTTATTGGAGTTTAATGGCTGCACTTTCTGGCAAGAGGACAGAGTGTGCAATGATTCTGTTCAACTTTTCATGGATGCAACTTGAGGTCAGGGTATAAGTACATATATTAATGGTCAATGGCTTTCAGCCCATTGGCTGTAATCTTGGACAGAACAGACCTGAAAAGGAATCAAACTTGTGGAAATTATGATCCTTTGGTTTACAATGTTTGTATAGCAAAATCGCCTTAAAAACAGTAAAGTGATTTCCCAGATCTGATAATGAGGCAGTGGTAAAAGTGCTAAAAAAAAAAAAAAACTGGAAAATATCCAAATCTTTCAGCATAGATTCTGTACTAAGGCTGCTTGTATTACATTGTTTGCATATAAATATTCCATTTGATGCAGAACACATTCAGGGTAGGTGAAATGTTTTTGATGATTCTTAGAATCACTGCCAGTAACCCCTGGTAGGATCAGTGGTGGTAAGATACTTAGCCCCACCCAGCTGCTCTAGGGCTTCAACTGTCCTAAGCATGGGGTAAGCATCTGACTCTTGCCATACCCAACAGGACCAAGATGCGCTCCTGTAAAAAAGGAAGCCAATCTGATGGTCCCCTGACATAAACAAACATTAACAACAGGACGAGGAAACTGATGCGGAATAAGGTGAAGTCTCAAGAATGAAATAACTCCCTTTTTCAGCCTCAATAAAAAGTTGAGATCCCTCATCAAATCCTCTAAAGCTAGCTGTGAAAACAGAATTGCAGCAGATAGTAAAGACAACCACAAGGCCTTCTATGGTTATGTAAAGTATCTCCACGGCAACACCCAGATTTGCTCTGAGCTACTGCACAATGGTACCTGCTATACTGAACCAACAGATATTGCCAATATACTGTCCGACAGATTCAGTGACAACTTTACCCTTTTACTTTTACAATACCAGTAGATTGCTAGGCACCCAGTATTACTGCTGCACAGGTTAAAACAGCACTGTCCAAAGCCAAGAATACAGCTTCTATGGGACGTGACAATATCTCTGGCTGTGTTCTACATGAACTGCAGAGTGAACTGGTACCTGACCTGTGTGCTCTGTTCAATCACAGCCTCACCTAAAGCTTTGTCCCTACCGAATTGTGCACTGCTATAGTCATCCCTCTCCACAAAGGAGGAGTGACTACAGATCCTGGAAACTATCTCCCCATTAGCCTATTGAGTCCGATATACAAAGCTATGGAACGCATCATCATGGATCTAATAAACAAAGATATAGGGAATCTCCAAACTCTGGATCCCACAATGTTTGGTTTTGTGAACGGTAGATCATGCCTGCTCAACTTGGTTGACTTTTGTGAGTCAGTCACCAGAGCTGTGAATGAAGGAAAGGTGGTTCATACAGCCTACATTGATCTGGCCAAGGCATTTGATACCATTCCCCACTCAGGAATCATAGAAAAACTCACTAAGCTAGGCATCAACCCCTATATTACTAGGTGGGTTGCAAACTGGCACACAGGTAGAACCCACAGTGTGAAAGTAGCTGACTCAAAGTCAGATTGCTGACCAGTCACAAGTGGAGTCCCACAGGGTTCAGTCCTGGGTCCTCTCCTGTTTGGTGTCTACTTCTCTGAAGTTCAGGCCAACACAAAGGGACTCTGGCTGACAAGGTTCACAGACTATTGTAAGTTGGGAGCTATTATTAACTCTTCAAGTGATGTTGACATCCTACGGAAAGGCCTCACTAAGACCAATGACTGGTGTCAGAACCATGGCCTTAAGCTCAGTGCTAAAAAATGTGTCATCATCCCCTTTGGGAAAAACCTGGCTCCCATGAATTACCACATCAATGGTAGTCCACTGAACACAGAAGATGTTATAAGAGATCTGGGAACACAGGTTGACAGCAACCTGTTTTTTAACCACCACATTGCCACTGTGGTCAGAAAGTCCATCTATGTGGCGTATTTCATTGCTAAGGGTTTTGCATCCAGGAAGAAAGAGGTCATTGTCTCCCTCTACTCTTCCATCATTAGGCCAGTCATTGAGTACAATGCCCCATTTGGCAAGTACCTCACTAAACACCTGCAACAACTGAAGAGACTGCAAAAATACCTCACAAAGAGGATCCTAGGCCTTAAACATTTGCCATATATGAACAGAATAAAAAAACTCAAACTATTCTCTGTCTCATATCGCCTACTTAGAGGCAATCTCTGCTTGACTTACAAAGCCATGTCTGACCTAGCTCAGTTAGAAATGCTACATCTAAATAAATCCCAATCCCTCCACACCACATGCTGCAGAGACCACAACCTCATTACCACAATCAATAGAAAATGCTGGAGGGACAGGTTCATAACCCAGAGACTACCCATGTTGTGGAATAGAGCCCTCTTCAAGAGAAATCTTGATGAGTGGATGGGAAATAGAAAATTCACCCCCGTGGATCACTCTAGTGACTCTACTTGACAACGGCACTGGGAACTAAGGTCGGGTGGCACGATGCCAGGGTAATCCTATGAGCTAGGCTTGCAAAGGCCACAGGTTCATTAGCATAGTACACACTTATGAACCTTTGAACCTCTTTGTGACTATTTAATTTCCTGTAGACCACACAGAACCTGGTGCTGCCATTCTTCTTTTGCACCAGCACCACTGGGGAGGCCCAAGGACTGTTGGACTCTTGAATTACCCCTAGTTTAAACATTTCCTGTATCTCCTCCCTCAGTGTCTGTTTTACTCTTTCAGACACCCTATATGGCATGTGCCTAATAGGCCTTTGGGGTCCTGTATCCACCTGCTGCTGCACCAGGCGGGTGCACCCTGGTTTCCCAGTGAACATCTCCTCAAACTCCCATAACACTGCTCGGATTGCTCAAACCTGGGTAGGAGATAGTTGCTGGGACATTGCTACCCCTTCTACTGAGGTGTCAGTCCAAGTGTCACTGAGGAGATCAGTCACTAGATCTCCCTCAGACTCCTCCTGCACTCCACTGTAAATACTCAGCACAAGGGCCTACCTATCATACTAAGGTTTCATCATGTTAACATGGTACAATTTGTGCTCCTGCTTTCTGCCTAGCAGTTCCACCATGTAGTTAACATCACTTACCTTTCTTACCACCTTGTAGCATCCCCTCTAAGCTGCTTGCAGCTTGTTGTGTCTGACAGGAATGAGAACCATTACCTGCTGCCCTACAGCATACTCTCTAGCTCGAGCAGTCCTGTCATACCAGACTTTTTCTGTTGTTGAGCTTCTGCCAGGTTCTCCTGGGCCAAGCCCATGAGTTCCCTGAGCCTTTTCCTGAGGTTTAGGACGTATGCCACAACAGACTTCTTGTGGGATTCACACTCACCTTCTCACTCATCTCAAATTAAATGTAGAGGCCCCCTCACCCTATGCCCATACAACAACAACTCAAAGGGTGAAAAACCTGTGGATTCCTGGGGAACCTCTCTGTAAGCAAACAACAGATGGGACTAATATTTGTCCCATTCCCTCCTAAACTGGTCTGCAAATGCCCATACATTGACTTGATTGTAGAGTTTAACCTCTCAACAAGGCCATTAGTCTGGCGTTGGTCGGGGGTGGTCTTTAGGTGCTTCACCCCACAGTACTTCCGCAGACACACCAGCAGGTCTGACATGAAATTGACACCTCTGTCAGTCAGTTTTTCTTTTGGGAAACCTACCCTGCTGAAAACCTCCAACAAAGCATTTGCCACATTTCCCACCTCAATGGAGGACAACGCCACTGCCTCAGGGTACCTTGTAGCATAATCTACTACCACTCGGATATACATTTTCCCTGTGGAACTTGGAGTACTCAGAGGCCCCACAATATCCATAGGTACTCTCTGAAATGGCTCCTCAATCATAGGCAAAGGCATCAAAGGAGATTTCACCTTGTCTCCTGCCTTGCCTTTTGACACTACTCACAGGTCCTGCAGTACTCTGTTACATCTCTGGAAATTCCAGGACAATAGAAGTTCTGCATAATATGTCTCTTTGTATTTTTTATTCCCATATGACCTACAAAGGGAATATCATGGGCTATGGCTAGAAGTGCAAGACAATAGGGTTTTGGCACTACCAGCTGCTGTACCCTCTCACCTTCTATCCTTCCCTCAGGGGTCCACTCTCTATACAATAACCCAGTGCGCCAATATACAGAATCCCCCTTCCCTTGAGAATCAGGTGCCTCACTAGCTACCTGCCTCAGGCCTTGTAATGTAGGGTCTGAGAGCTGAACCTGTCTTAACCCTCTCTTTGTAACCCTTTCCAGCTCCCCTTCCTCAGGAAGTCTGGCATCCTCTGACAGTGGTGCCTCACTGTCAGCCTGGGTACTACTACTCACCTCTACCTTTGCAGTTACTCTGTCCAAGGGAACATCAGTACCCACAAGCAGCTGGGGCTCACCTTCAATCTCACTGCTACAGGGTAGCTGTCTCCCTGAAGTAACCACCTCACCAGTCTTGGCTGCACGTGTGCTGGCTGATTGGGTCTCCCCAGGCTACCAGGCCTACATGCTTGTCTCCTAGCCTGACTGTGTGTAACTGCATTAACACATGGTACTGCCTCTTCAAAATCCTTCCCTGTCAGGACACCTGCAGGATGGTAGTTTGGTACCCCTGTTTTCTCAAGACAACCTATTACTGGCATTTTGTCTTTCCCACTTACTGGCTCCCTCACCTTTTATTCCCCACTTTGCCTCCATGGACATCTAAATGCCACATTGCCCTACTGGTTGCATTCAAAACATTTAACCCTAAGTCCTGGATGTGTACCTGGGCTAGTGGTCACCCTGTTACCGGCAGATTCTGTTAGGACAGTCTGGGCTGCCCACCACGGGTTCCCTTAGACCCATGAGCAGCACTGGGTGCCACTTTCCTTTGCAGGGATGCCCTGCTTGCTAGGTATAGGTCTAGCTTCTTCCCCAACTCATCTGAAGTAGAACATCAGCTAACCAGATTCTCATGTCCTCAGGCAAAGTGCTAAGGGCTTGTTTCCTCACCAAAAGATCCTCCAGCCCTTCAAATGTGGTGACCTGATATCCACTCACCCACCTATGAAAATAAGTGCTCAGTTCAGCAACATATTCACATACACTTTCATCTGCCTTGCATCTATGCTCAAGAAACTTTTTCCTATAAGTTTCAGGTGTTAACTTAAAAAATTATAACAAGCAATTCTTTACAGCATTATAGTTAAAACAGTCAACATCATATAATTTGGAAAGTACTTTTACAGTTTTACCATGGAGTAAGGGGGGTAATGAACCATACCCAGAGGCTTTGGTCAACATCATACTGTTTACATACCCTCTCAAACATATGAATGAAACTATCAAAATGATCTCCCTCTGTAAACTATGGAAGAAATTTACTGACCTTTTGTGCTTCTGGGGTCCAGTTACTTCCTTCTCCATTACCTCCATGACTCTGTGAAGAGTCAGCATCTCCTTTTCATGCTGCCTCTGCCACTCCTTCTCCACAGCTTCCATTTCCAAATGCCTGGCCTCCATCTCAAGTCTCTTTAGCTACAGATGGATTTTTTAAGTCCTCTGCAGAAAGATTGAGGTGTCCATTCTCTGAGTGTTGTACATCTCCACGGCCAGTCTGATCATCCTCCTGATTGCTGTTTTCTGATGCAGCTGTGACCAAAGCTGCAATCATGTCTGCCTTAGTCAGGTTTTAATGCACTAGTCCCTTAGCCTGGTACATCTCAGCCAACTGGCTTCTTGTCAGCTTGCCATACTCTTCTGCTGACATGCTTGCCTTTTCTCCCTGACTAACTAAGCTAACAAAAGAAATAAAACAATTGTGATCTGAACTCTGAATATTCACTGTTTGTCTGAGTTAGAGTACAAAAACATCATCAGTGATCACTGTACACAAGCTACAGGAATTCACTATCCACACCACTACAGGCCAATTAGTGTGCGATGTGGCTAGCTTACCACAATCAAACAATTAATATTTGATCTGGGTATCCCACCACTGACACACAATTAATATGTGATGCCCATGCACTGGCCCAGTAATCAAGGAGCCTCAGTCTTCACCACTAACACCAGTGATGGGCGCGCACATTGGGAAGGATAGCAAGTACACCCACAGTAAAGTACAATTTCCCTTAAGAGCACACACGGGTCACAGTCAGTCTGGGGCTGGTTTCTCCATTTCTCTCCAGATCCCCAGTAAGACTCCCCACCAGCACAGCTATAGGGTCCAGATCTCATCCTAGTGGTCAAACTAAAACCTCTAGCACCCTATCTGTCCAACCAGTGCTTTGTGTCCCTGCCCAAGTAGCTGACTCACACACACACACACACACACACACACACACACACACACACACACACACACACTTTGAGATATGATTTATATACAAGCATTCAGACACTCCTGGGTAAGGCTGGTGCAGGTTCTTCAGCTATGTCCCCTCCTGCCAGGCTATAAGGTAGTAATTACTGCCAGCAACTACTCTTATCAGCTACTAATAAGGTCCTTCCCAAAGGGTGACCAATTTCACTGTGTAATATTACTATTATCCAAATAGTGTGACCCAGGGCTAAAGCTATTGGAGTGGCTTGGACAGTACAAACAAATACATGCAATGTACTTTAAGAGCTTAAATTATCTCTACACAAAACAGCCACTGTTGAAAGGTTTAAAAATATTTAATAATAAAAACACAAGACAAATCTCATCAATTCAACACAGTGCTAATCAAGAGTTCAGAAATCACAGGAAAATGCTTTAAAATAATACTGCAGAATAGTCTGACATAAATATAGAAAACAGCTAGACTAATCTGGCTATTTCTGTGTATCTCTAAGAGAAATCACTATTCTAAATAAATATCTTACTTACAGAGCAAAGGCAGAGTGCTGGTGAACTGATGTATTCAGGTTCAGGCAAAATACAAAATGCTCCAATCTTTCTCTCTGAGAAAGTCTTAAACTGATAAATACCCAGTACTGCTGAGTCATTTCACATTACATCATTTTTATCACTTTTTTAGTTCCCAGGCTAACAGAAACTCAAAATGTATATTTCTTAGTAAGCTGCACCTGGCCAGGAAGCCACTGCAATAAAAGACAGTATACATGCAAAACCTTAGTAATTATCTCTTAAATCAAGGCAATATAGATAATTTACTGGACCAGACATCCTGTCTCTGAGCTTGAGATCAAACAGTCATACAACAGCTTTCTTTCAGCAGAGTGCACTGTGGTTACATTTTTGAAGCTCAGTACAACATATAGTTTAATCATAACATATAGTTCTCTTTACATTTGTAAACCAAGCCTGTAGATTATATTAATATTTACAAATGACATAGAATTATTTACAAAATTATTTCTAGCTAGGCTGGCAGCCTTCTCATATGCAATTACAACACCTCCCCTTTTATGTGAAGCTTGTCACACAGAATTATATTTTAGCCAGGGGCTATAAATACAGAATCTTTCATCTGGGGTTGAAGCCATGTTTCAGTAATGGCAGTAATATCTGGTGTGTATTGAACAAACCATGCTTGAAGTTCTTTAACTGCGTTTGCATTTTACTACAAATGCTTACGGAGGTAAGGAGAAGTTTTGTGTGTGCAAGAGTTATAGGTAGAGAAGGGTAGAATGGATTAGGCATGAGGGGCCAGCATCTGGATGAATGTTACCACAAAGGTGAGTAAGAGAAGAGTGGATTGGGATTTACATATATGAATGTGAACTCAATGGTTAGAAGTTTTGTATTCGAAAAGTTGAATAGGCTGGACATTAAATAAATTTGAGTTAATAGATATGAAAGAGAGTTTAGCTTGAGTATAAGTAGGGATGTGAATAAAGTGATAGCGTCCCATGGCAGGTAGTAAGGTGACAGAAAATAAATAGTAAAGCTGTGAAGATGCACAAGGATAACATGGTAGATACAGAGGGCTATGGAGTAGTTAAGGGGAGATTGCATTTAAATGAAAAGAAAAAGATGAAAGTGAAATTGGTTTGCTGGAGATTCCAGGCAAGCTGATCCCTTACTAAGGGATGGAGAAAGGTAAGATTTTAATTGAGAGTAGTCAGTTAGAGGAATGCAGAATATAACATGATGTTGTTGGTTAAAATTGTAAATTAGAAGTATTAGGAAGAGAATAATTAAGTAGGTGATGTGTATAGTCAAAGGTTTGTGGCTATTATCTTTTGGGTTAGTTTTATGAAAGTAAAGGTAATACTAGAGAAACATGAAGGAGGAATAAATGAATGTTGTACAAGGGAAAATGAGAATAAAAAGTACAGATTGTAATGTTAGAACAATAGAGAAGAATAAATTAAATGAAGAGCAGTAGTGAAGAATAAGTGTGGAGGTAAGGTGACATAAGATTGTAAAGGGTTTGGGTGAATGCTACTGGATAATGAGGAAGCAGTAGGGATTGGTGAGGATAGTAGGAAGAGGAGGGGATAGGAATAAGGAAGGGGAGGGGATATGGGCTCTCAAAATTTAAACAATGAGGGAGATAGGTGAGAATTGGTGAAAGGTAGGGGATCATAGTGAGCCCAAGCATAGTGAGGGTTAATGGAGTGGGTTGGAACCTCTCACAAATGGAGCTATTTGCCCAAAGAAACAATCAGTGACAATAGATGTCAGGGAAGGATTAAACAGCAGTACAAGTGTTTTTTCTAATATAGTGTGAGTAACTCAACAGGATAGTGGAGGACAAAAGTTAAAAAAGTTGCTCATGGGTAAAAAGAGATGCATAAAAGCCAAGAAGAGCTACTCATGGGTAAGAAAGCCAAACATATCAAAACATACTGGCTTTAACAAGCATGAAGTACATCTTTTTCCTTCAGTAGTAGTGGCTGCAAGTTCAGTGGTACAGATGGTTTTAAAAGCAAACCTAATGGCATCCAAAGGTGACAATCCATATACTCTCTGCACTGAAAAATATTTTTTGCAGGTTGCAAATCCCCCTAGTGGAAGCTACATAATCTGATGTAGAATGACCAGAAAGACAGGGAAACTGATGACTTTCAAAACTGAGTGGAAGGGGAAATCTTGCAATCCTACTGCTACCCAAACGTGACAGTCTGTATACTGTCTGCACTGAAAAAATATTTTTTGCAGGCTGCATATCTTCCAAGTAAAAGACAGATAATTTTATGCAGACTGACAGAAAGACTTACTGAAAAAATATGATAAAGAACCGACAGCTTATAAAGATTTGAAAATCACATATAGATGTAGGCAACAGAAATTCATTCAAAGACAAATCCTTAACATGCACTCTTTTTATCATATATTTCACAATGCTAAGAAGGCAATAAAATTATATGCATATAACACATAAACATGTAAAAATACAATCAAAAACAGAAATGTAAGCAACAGATATTCAAGGACTATTCTGTGAATTGATTCTGATAATGTTCTTGCATGCTATGGCATTAACATAGTTTTGCTCTCTTCTTCTATAAGCTCTTACCGCTCACACTTTCCTAACAGGTTCTGGAGTCATAACCCACACAAGTTACGTGTTTCAAGACAACGTTATCCATCACTGTAGTGTGAGCATTGACCTGACTCCAATAGATTGTTTCTTTCAGCTGAACATCCGACTGGGGTCATCCCACTCTGCGTCAGCTCACAGTGCTCATCTCCACTTTGCTGCCCTACCCTTCCCCATCCCTACCTATATCACTTTTCCTTTATTCCCTCAAAGTTCCACCCCCATATTGTGCTAGACAATGATACTGTCTTGATCTTTATGTTGTAGACTCTGTCCTGCCTAAGTAATTAGCTCATTTGTATCTGCACACTATCTCATTTCCTGTTTCCACTCTGCCCCACCATTCACTGTCATTCTCTCTCTCTTGCTCACTTCTTTATACACTGTAATGCTGTTCACTAATTAATCTATCATATTCAAACTCTCTCACTTTCTTATACCTGAATAACGGTACCCCAACATTTTTCAGCCACACTTGTGGTCCTCTCCAGGACATGCCTTTACTATTTTCTTCTCCTGAATTCATGCAAACTCCTCCCCTGTCTTCGAGTACACAGCAGCGTTATACATTTATAACTAACAACAGTACATTACACTATAAGTTACAAATATCAGCAGACTTGCATTCAACTTACCAGTCACCACTATCACTCCTTACCATTACACTCTGGAAAAACACCGTCATTCTACCTCACTACAATGGCAAGGCAAACACAAGCCAGGTACAAGCACTGCATGCATGAAGTGGTACAGCTTTGAGTCTTATTTGTTCTTTTGCTTCTTCTGTCTCTACTTACCAACTATCACAGCCCACTCAATACATTATGCGTCAATTACACTTACACTCCTACACAAGTGCACAATCTAAAACCAGCAAATAGTGCAAAAATAAACCCCAAGATATTCAGATCTAATACAACTGACCTGTTAATCTTAAAATATGCACCAACAAAACAAACATAGATTTAAATAAGCTAGGTATAGTCAGACATTGCTGCTGAAATCTAAACATTATAAACTTAAACATAAATTGCTCTTTAAAAGTGGGGACAATCACCCTAACTCTAGGACCTACCATATATAATACTGTCTCAAGCAATCCTAATACACCTTTCTAGAGCAACCCTTCTGGATTAAAACTATTTCAAATAAATGCCCATAGTATGTAGAATAAAATAACAAACCTGCATAGCTGGATCTCTCTTCACTGCTGACATAATTACTGTAACAGAAGCCTGTCTTAAATCTCACACAAAAGATGAAGAAATACTGCCTCCTAGCTATATCTTCGTCTGAAATGGTCATTCTAGTAAAAGAGCTGGTGGTGTTGCCATTTTATTTTCAAAAGCTTTTGTGCTAACTGTGCATCCTGTATAAACATCAAGCATTGATAAGGTAGAAATCTTAGTAACTTCACTCAAAAATTAACTCAGAATTCATTATGTGTATTGCAACAGTCTATAGACCACCTAGTGCAGACAAATCAGCCACTGAGGACATATGATCAGGTAACTACAAATATATCTCTTGAAACAATAATTCCAGGTAACTTTAATAATGACTGGTCCAAGTGCACTCTTGAAACTATTCACCCCATATCAGATTAACACAGCTAATTCATGTAACCAGTCAGAACAGATAAAGTTACTGGAAAGGAAGGTATCTTGCACTGGATACTGACATCATATCCCACCAAAATTACCCATGTAGGAAGTATGCTTAATACAATTATTGATCATAACCTAGTCTTCGCTGTATGGAAGCACACCAAAATTCATAGAAACAACCAATATGAAACAACCAAAAATGCAATCAAGTTTGATAAGGAAACTTTCTTATCTATCCTTATGCATAGCAAGCATGAGCCACTATAAATATTGCCTTTAATGGTGCAGTAACTCGCTTCAACAAAAAGTTCAGCTTGATATTAAACTTGTTTGCACCTCAATGCAGAAAAATAGTCAAATCAAAACCTGCATCATGGATAAAACCAGATGTAAAAATATAATGCACAACAGAGATAAAGCATGGGAAAAATGGTATTTAGAAACAACAAACAGGTGACAGTATCAGGATTTGCAAATTCTGAATAAGAATACCATTCTGAAGTCTAAGAAAAACTACTACACTGATACACAGGAAAACCACAATAAAGTTCCAAAGTAGTTTTGGACAACAATTAATAAACTTATTCAATCTGGTAAAAAAGTCACAGCCCTGCCCTTGCACAGATGAAACAAACTATAACATAATATGCAGATTTAATTCATTCTGCATAAATGCTGCTAACTTCCTGAATACACTTAATATGTCCAGTACAGCAGGAAGTGAAGCAGACAGCATCACTACTGCTTTCACTTGTTACAACTCCTACCAGCATGATAAAAAAAAAAAAAAACTTAAAACTTAAACCGACTTTTCTTGCAGAAATGGTATGATATCAAGTACACCTCAAGACTGGTTAAATAGTACAACTCCCTAGAGTTACTCCAGGTCCAACTAACTGTAGGAAAGACCCCCCCCCACACATCATTGTTAGCTATAGGTTCACCGTCATGAACCATGAAAACCACACTGCCTACCTGGATGTATTTGAGTCACTTACAATACAGCTAACACTCTGGTCATGGGTGACTTTAGCTATCCTTCTATCAATTGGGAAACATATATGAGTACAAATATGCTAAGCCTAAGGTTCCTGGACTTTGTTAACACAAATGCCCCAGAGCAGATAGTCTGCACCCCCACAAGGGGCTCTAATATCCTTGACTTAGTACTCACCAACATAGGGGATCGCTGCATCACCCCATGTGTGGGACCCTCCCTGGTAAAGTCAGACCATCAATCAATCTTGTTCAAAGTAATGATCATACCTGATCCCCAGGAGCAAAAAGGTTAAAAAATTTCTCTAAAGCCAACTATAGCCTCCTACGCAATGGCATAAATAGTTTTAAAATCCCTGCCAACACTGACAGCAATTACTCTTATGCTGAGGTGTACGCAAATGCCCTGCATAAACACCTATACAAATGTATAGACTCAGCCGTACCTGAACAGATCAAAACAGGGTCCTCATGAAAAAACAAGCCACTTTGGTGGACATCTAGCATAAATAAATTATACAAGAAGAGAAAGAAACTGCTGTCAAAAAACAAGAGGGTACGATCTCAGCAGAAGAACATCATCCACAGCACGAACAGGCAAATTAGACACCTTGTAAAATCCTCTAAAGCTAATTATGAAACTAGATTAGCATCCCTAGCTAAGGATAATCACAAGGCATTCTTTAGCTATGTGTGACATCGAAAAGGGAATTCCCAGCTTTGCGTGAAATTAGTAGTCGATGGTACCACTCAAACTATACCTGAGGACATCACCAACCTGCTAGCAGATAAGTTTAGCAAAAACTTCATCCCCTTGTCTGTACTAATTATACCCCAAACCATACCTGTCACCAGTCCTCCTGCACCTAGTATCTCCAAAGAGCAGGTTATAACCACACTCTTCAAGGCCTGTATAGGACTGGATAACATCCCAGACTGCTTACTAAACTGGGCACTCTCTTCAGCTACAATCTAAGTACTGGCTTTGTCCCAGCAGAGTGCAAAACAGCAACTGTAATCCCCTTGTGCAAAGAGCACCACTGGGAACTCTAGACCCACAAGCCTAATCAGCCTTATTTGTAAGGCCATGGAGAGAATCATCATGGACCTTATCAACAAGGATATAGGAGACCTTCAGACTCTTGACACAACCCAATTTGGCTTCATTAAGGGTGAATCATGCCTGTTAGACCTAGTGGACTTCTTAGAGAATGTCACTAAAACCCTGGATGAAGGCAAAACAGTACATACTGCCTATCTCAACTTAGCCATATGTCATTAGAGGGATAGCCAATTGGGTCACTGACAGAACATATACAGTCAAAGTTGGGGATTCCAACTCTACTAGCAGACCTGTAATCAGTGGTGTTCCACGCATATATGTGCTGGGCCCACTACTGTTTCGTATCTATTTCTCAGAAATCCAGGCGAAAATAGATGGCCTGTGGCTTATCAAGTTCACAGATGACTGCAAACTGGGTGCAATCACTGAATCCCCCAATGATGCTAACATATGGTATAGTGGTGCAGTGGTAGCATTCTCACCTCACAGTAAGAGGTTCGATTCTTGGCTGGGGTGCCTTCTGTGTGGAGTCTGCATGTCCTCCGTGTATTCATGTGGGTTTCCTCCCATGTTCTAAAGACATGTGTCTGCAGTGTCTTTCCCCGGGCCTCCGCTGAAAATTGGCTTTGTTCCAAGTCAGACTTTCCCGGTTAACAAATGTTAAATAAAAAATAAAATAAATACTGCAAAACAGGCTTACACAGATAAATTACTCGGTGCCAAAGCCACGACATAAACTTTAAGCAAAAAAAAGGGTTAGCATCCTATTTAGGAAAGGAGAAGTCCCTACAAATTACAATATTAATAATACACCCCATAAGTTCTAAACCAGTGGTGAGATCTGTGGGAATGCAGGTTGACAGCAACCTTAACTTTGATCACCATGTCCATACTGGGAAGGAAGACCTTCTACATTACACATCTCATAAGTAAGGGCATAGCATCCAAGGCTAAAGAGGTTATAACTCCCCTGTACTCATCCCTCATCAGACCAATAATAGAGTACAGTGCCCCGTTCTTTATGTACTTCACCAAACACAGCAGCTGGAGAGACTTCAAAGGTTTCTCACAAAGAAAATTTAGAGCCTTCAACACATGACCAGCATGGACAGACTAAAAGCCCTGTCACTGTACTCTGTATCATACAGACTGCTTAGAACTGACTTGTGTCTGGCCTACAGAGCAGTCTCAAACCCTGCCTTAATGGTAATGCTGCACATCCACAAATCAAATGGTACAAGATTCACTCACTCTAGGGACCTTAACCTAGCCAGCGACATTCACACGACATGCTGGAGAGACAGATCTGTCTCCCAGAGTTTACCACTCCTCTGGAACAAACTCCTAATGTATGTAAAACAGAGCTCCTCACTGACCCTATTTAAGTGTAACTTGGACAACAGGATGGGAACCACAAATTTACCCCTATGTCCCTCTTGGACAGGGGCAGCAGGTGCTGATCTTAGATAAGCATTGGTAATATAGACTATATATCTTGGTCTATAAAGGAACACGGGTATAATGTGGCTAGACTTGTTAGGGCCCTAGGGTCAGTAGCCTAGTAACCTCCTATGATCCAATGATCCTATGATCTTATGCAGTCGACCATATTCCAGTAGAATATTTCAAAATAGCTGTAGATGCCATTGGATTTCCTGTATCTATACTTATAAACTGATCTTTGCAAGAAGCTATAGTCTCAAACTATGGAAACAATCTTATATTACCAGAAATACAAACTGGAAGGGACATTGTATGACTATCCAAGAAAAGTGCCAGCCAAGTCAAGATTAAAGTGATTTAATTGAGACTTTTGCTTTTACTTGAAATGAAAGAGCTTAATTATTTTTTTTTTAATTTTGACTTGGCTAGTAATTTTCTTCGATTGTCATTCAGTGTCTCTCCCAGTTTGTATTTTTGGTAGTGTGCTCTGTTTGCATTTAGTTTTGTACATTTCAAGTGGTTATAACTATCCTATTTTGTTTCTTTTTATAAAGGTGGAAAATCTCTTGACCTGGCAAACTAGAGATCTTTAGGCATATCATTCCTTCTATTTAAAGTACTTGAAAAATGTGTTCACCTACAGTTCAACTACCTAACAGAGAACACATTACTTTCCACAACACAGCGTGTATTTAGACCAATCCACAGCATGGAACAGCATTACTAACATTTATAAATTATGTTCATAGAAGACAACATCAAACTGAAATGGTTGCATCCCTATTTATATACCTATCCAAAGTACTTGATACAGTATCACATCTCTTATTAGTATCTAGACTCAAGTAACAGAGCCTCACAAACAAAACAATAATTTGTTTAAAAATTACCTTAGTCACCAGACACAGCGTGTATCCTGGGTAGATGACCTGTAACTTCTTCAGGAAACAACATATGGTGTGCCACAATGTTCAGTATTAGGACGGTTACACTTACAGCCTTTCTCCCTGCAAACATAATTCTATATGCAAACAATTCAACACTAACATGTGCTCTCTCTTCAGCCAAACAGTCCCACAATGACCTACAGCATTCCTTAACAAAAACTGAAAATGAAACTACTCTGAAATCCAAAGAAAACAAATCTTATAGTATGTTCACCTCCTGCACAGCAATCAAACTACTATGACTTAAAAATATTATTAGACAATAACACTTGAACTGTGTTAGTACAAACACAAAACTACGATTAGAACTACCACATAACCATCTCTGTCAGCTAACTACAATAGACAGACTTATCTATAAGCTAGAAAATTGCTCAGATGAAGCATTGTAATGCAACACTATTCCCCAATAAATCATTAATCACTGTAACCACATAATCTAATACTGCAGGTAAATCTCTGTATTCTAATAGTGTGGCTAATCTATGGAGCCACACACCACTATCACTGAAATTCATTCAGCATGCAAACTCATGTAAAGCATAATTAAAACTTCACCTAACAAATCAATGGCTCTGCCCCTGTATATCTCCAGGGTAAATGCCAGTGTCATCTTCAGCCTGGTACATTGTCAAACATTACTCTTCACTCAGACTTATGTCTTACAAGCCATCATCACCAATACCCAAAGGGATTCATTAGCATCTTCCAGCCTTCAGTGTCAAACTAATATTCTTGACTCAGAATCATATGCTCCACAACCAGTCATCACCAATACCCAAATGGATTTACTAGCATCTTCCAGCCTTATATTTATTTATTTATTTATTTATTTATTTATTTATTTATTTATTTATTTATTTCAGTTTGATGACCGGGGAAGTCCACTGGGCCTAAATAGAGCCCGTTTTCAGTGGAGGCCCCGGGAGAAAGGCTCCAGTAACAATGACAAACATATTAGCATATACATATACAAAGCAAAGAAGTGATACAGCTTTATGCAGCATTCGACAGTACAAAATTTCTACATTCTACAATAATAATAAAATCTAGCAACTGTACAGTCTAAGGGTTATTAACAGTGAATTACACCTGAAATTTTATATTCCACAATAATAATAGTAATAATCTAGCAACAAAACAGTATAAGGGTCATTAACAGTGAATTATAATTGAGGACGAGAAAATGTTGGAAATAAACTATTACCAAAATTTGGAGGTTAAGAAGGAGTAGGAGGGCAAATGATGTGAGTGCAGAGATGATGCACAGAGTTAGAAGGTGGGGGTTGATATAGGAGTGCCCTATGTGGGGAAGGAGCAAGACATTCCCACTTTGAAGATAGATGGGAATGGAAGAGGGATTTAAAGTTAGAGTGGTTATGAGTATTTCTAATGGAGGGAGGTAGAGACTTCCACAGTTTAGCTAAGGAACAGAATAGCAGAGAGTGTCCAGGTGGCTGTAAAGGTTTGTAGATTTTGAGCAGATTCTGATTTTCTGACCTAAGTGAGTGATTAGGAATATAGGGGATAAGAAGGTGGAGAGAGAGGGACAGGAGGATGGGTTAAATATGAGCTTATGGGCAGTGGTGAGTTTAAGGAGGTTCAGATAGTTGGGAAGCTCAAGTCATTGCAGTGATTGGAGGGAGACACAGTGATCAGATGAGTTCCTAGAGTTGGTGGTGAATTTGCAGATTCTATTATATGTAACAATATATATACATATATATATATATATATATATATATATATATATATATATATATATATATATATATATAGTTTTGTAACATGGCACACCCCTCCACTGCTATACTTCTAATATATAAATATTAAGATAGCCATATATAATTGTCTCTGAACCTGCTTAATACTCCACTTTTTAGCTACAATATTATAATTTTCTGCCTTGTCAAGTTACTTCCCTCACCTCCATTTCTTTGAATTTTCAATCATTAATCAGAAGATCTATTACCTGTCTTTCAAACTCACTAATCATCATCATCATCTTTCGGCTTTTCCCGTTAGGGGTCGCCACAGTGGATCATCTCTTTCCATTTCTTCCTATCCTCTGCATCTTGCTCTGTCACACCAACCGCCTGCATGTCCTCTCTCACCACGTCCATAAACCTTATGTTAGGCCTTCCTCTTTTCCTCTTACCTGGCAGCTCCATTCTTAGCATCTTTTTCCCAATATACCCATCATCCCTCCTCAGCACATGCCCAAACCAACGCAATCTCGTCTCTCTTGCTTTGTCTCCAAACTGTCCAACATGAGCTGACCGTCTAATAAACTGATTCCTAATCCTATCCATCCTAGTCACACCGAGTGCAAATCTTAAAATCTTTAACTCTGCCACATCCAGCTCTGACTCCTGCCTTTTTGTCAATGCCACTGTCTCCAACCCATACAACATAGCTGGTCTCACTACTGTCTTGTAGACCTTCCCTTTCACTCTTACTGGTACCTGTCTGTCACAAATCACTCCTTACACTCTTCTCCATCCATTCCACCCTGCCTTTACTCTCTTCTTCACCTCTCTTCCGCATTCACCATTACTCTGAACTGTTGATCCCAAGTACTTAAACTCATCCACCTTTACCAACTCTACTCCCTGCATCCTCACCATTCCTCTACCCTCCCTCTCATTTACACACATATATTCTGTCTTAGCCCTGCTGACCTTCATTCCTCTGCTCTCTAGAGCATATCTCCACCTCTCCAGAGTCTCCTCAACCTGATTCCTACTCTCACTGCAGATCACAATGTCATCTGCAAACATCATAGTCTATGGGGCCTCCTGTCTTATCTCATCTGTCAACCTGTCCATCACCACTGCAAAAAAGAAAGGACTCAGAGCTGATCCTTGATGTAATCCCACCCCCACCTTAAATGGATCTGTCACTCCCACTGCAGTTCTCACCACTGTCACACTACCCTCGTACATATCCTGCACCACTCTTACATACTTTTCTGCCACTCCTGACTTCCTCATACAATACCACAACTCTTCTCTGGGCACTCTTTCATATGTTTTCTCCAAGTCTACAAAGACACAATGCAACTGCTTCTGACCTTCTCTGTATTTCTCCAATAACACTCTCAGAGCATACATCGCATCTGTAGTGCTCTTTCCTGGCATGAAACCATGCTGCTGATCACTAATCATCACCTCCCTTCTTAACCTAGCTTCTACTACTCTCTCCCATAACTTCAAGCTGTGACTGATCAATTTTATCCCTCTGTAGTTACTGCAGCTCTGCACATCACCCTTATTCTTAAAGATAGGTACCAAAACACTTTTTCTCCACTCCTCAGGCATCCTCTGACATTCCAAAATTTCATTAAACAATCTAGTTAAAAATTCCACTGCCATTTCTCCTAAGCACCTCCATGCTTCCATTGGGATGTCACCTGGGCCAACAGCCTTTCCATTCTTCATCCTCTTCATAGCTGTCCTTACTTCCTCCTTGGTAATCTGTTTCACTTCCTGATTCACTATCCCCACATCATCCAACCTTCTCTCTCTCATTCTCTTCATTCATCAGCCTCTCAAAATACTCTTTCCATCTACTCAACACACTCTGCTCTCTTGTGAGTACCTTTCCCTCACTATCCTTTATCACCCTTACTTGCTGCACATCTTTCCCAGCTCTGTCCCTCTGTCTAGCCAATGGTACAGGTCCTTTTCTCCCTCTTTAGTGTCCAATCTCTCATACAACTCTCCATACGCCTTCATACACTTGTTCAACAGCAAGTAAATATGTATCTTTTACATTATAATAGTTGCCTTTATTTCATATGAATGTAATCTAATTAACAAATGCATATGCAGTTGTTAACGTATATTACTTAATGTCTGTTGATGTATATTGCTGAATGTCTTTTTAAAAGTGTTTATAATATGTGGGAGCCTTTTCCCTGAACCTCCAATGAAAATAGGTAAACAAAAGCACAATTAAAAACAAATAAAATGCTGAGTATAATAATTGACAACATATTAAAATTTGATCAGCAGGTCCAATATGCTGTTAAAAAAAAAAAAAAAGCAACCATAAAACAGGACTTTTTCATAAAGTCAAACCTTTTTCATCAGACCATGCATATAAGACCATAACTCAAACCTATCTACTGCTTAGTCTCCCATATGCCTCTTCAATTTTATAGGTTTATAGGTGAATACTAAGCTAGCTGCTCCTAGACCACTTTAAGCCTGCCCAATTACCTAAGATCAGAATCAAACTTTGTACTTTGATGTGGAAACCTTAACCATTATGCCAAACCCTCCCACTTTTTGACTAACCTGTAGTCCATTCAGCTAGCCATACTGGAGCAATCATATTATAAGATTAAAAAGTGTGCAAGTAACCTCTCTTATTGAACACATCACTGTCTTGTATATCAGTCCCATTGAAAACATGCCAGTCAACAATATGGTACTGTACTTGTAACACCGCCATTACTAAGCTCATTTCTTACTCTAAATATCCCCCATCTAGATTTTAGAATACTGCCACTTATGAACAAATGAGTCCTCAATTATCCCCATTGATAAGTCCACTCCTTATGCAGCCAAATCAAGGAGGTATCATAAAATTCTCCAGATTTTGCACCTGCTTACACATCTCAGGTGAATAACTTCCTGGATAAAACTTGCATATGCCTCATCTGCTGTCTGTAAAATAATGCTGAATGTTCATTATTTATGTGTGACTTTAGGCTGCTGTAAATACTGTGTGGTGTACTTAACATGGTGAATGAGATACTTCTATACATAGCTCAGTGTTAACTAATATATTTTGTTAACTCATGCGAGCTGACTACGAAAAAGGTACATAATGTTGAGATTTTCTCCCTTATCCTCCACTGAAAAAAGATCTCTGCCCATTCAGACTTTCCTAGTAATCAATGGCTAATGAATAAATAATACATACATAGCCTGACAAATCCCATACTACGCGCAATGTGTATAGTAAATTAAACTACCCACAAAGTTAAGTAGAGTGAAATGCGCCATGATCATCTTAAGGTTAATTTCCCTATTGTGTTAGATAGTATGAATATTGTGTAAGTCTGAAGGACAGGCAAATAATAGAAATAGGGAGAGGCGGTGAAGAAGAGGGGGCAGATGGGAGAATTTCAACTAGAAACAGATTGTTATTGAATGCAAGGTAGAAAGGAAAATGGTGAACAGCACATTCAGACAGTTAAAATTGCATTTTGCATTATTTTCTGCTTAAACTCTGAGCTTTGGCCGGCTAAGCCCTACCTGCAATCAACTGGACGTATAAGTGAATTTAAGTAAATCTTTATCTGCACTTTTTTCAAATAATACAGCATTTAAATGTATTTATTTGTTTGGCATTGAATACTATCTAGCTGGAAGTTGTGGCTCTGTTTTTTCAGTTAATGCTTGTTAGAATGTAATGCTTGTTAGAATTCCTGCATAGCCAGTGATAAGTGGGGGTAGTTTCACTTCATTTATATTCGGTTTCTGCCTTATATAAGTGGTACATTTTGGATTATTTTCTGCTTAAACTCTGAGCTTTGGCTGGCTAAGACCTACCTGCAATCAACTGGATGTAGAAGTGAATTTAAGTAAATCTTTATCTGCACTTTTTTCAAATAATACAGCATTTAAATTGATTTATTTGTGTTGCTTTGAATACTATCTAGCTGGAAGTTGTGGCTCTGTTTTTTCAGTTAGTTCCTGACCCACCCTTCCTGCTTTTGTTTTGGTGTTAATCTTGGTGGCTTTGAAACTGCCCGCCCTCTTGTAAATTTGCATTTGGATACTCCTCCTAGGCCCATCTCATTTTCTCACTCAAAAAAAAAATTGCACTTTATTCATCTGCTTTTACTGTATTTGTGTTTCTTCCTACTTTATTACTTTATTTTGCTTTTGCGTCATCTTATTACTGCTTGGTGCAACTATCATTCTAAGCCTTTTGGTTTAAGCACTTGGGCTTCAGACCAGTTGTTTTACATTAAGGTTTGTGGTCTGCACTGTTGTGGCAGGACAGGTAGCTTACATCCTTCTAAGTTGGGAACTGCTGACTGAAGGCTCAGTGTCTGTTATTCTTAAAGTTTATTAGTTATGGTTTAAGTACTTGGGCTTCAGGCCAGTCATGTTACATTAAGAAGGTTTGTGGTCTGCACTCTTGTGGGAGGAGAGGATGGACTCTGCCCTTCTGAGCTGGAACTTTCTGGTTAAAGGCTTATAGTGCCTGCATATTTGAACTGTTTCTTACTGAAATTGGTGCACCTTGTTTGCTGTAGAATAGTCTAGATCCAGGCCTGCTGAATCTATCTTTGTTTGTATAACTTGAGCACTAATCCAGGCCTTCTTAAAAGTATTCAGTTGTATTTATTACTGCCTGGTAGTAACCTGATTAAAGTGTAGCTATCATTCTAAGCCTTTTAGTTTAAGCACTTGGGCTTCAGACCAGTTGTTTTGTATTAAGAAGGTTTGTGGTTTGCACTATTGTGGCAGGACAGGTAGCTTACATCCTTCTAAGTTGGGAACTGCTGATTGAAGGCTCAGTGTCTGTTATTTTAAAAGTGTATTATTTCTGGTTTATGTAACTGAAACCTTGTACCCCATCACTACTGGGCTACAGCTCATACCACACATTTTGGCTACAGAACATGGACCGAAAAGGGGAGGGGGTGTATCCATATTCATCAAGGATACCTACACCTCCAGGTTAGTGGCACACCATGATACCTCTGAGATCATCCATGTGCAACTAACATCGGGCAGATCTGCAATGCAAATTGTGGCCTTCTACAGATCACCCTCCATGACCCAGGACCACCACTCCACCTTTCTGGAGACACTGGAAAACATGAAGGTCCTACCGAACACCCTGATATTGCGCATTTTCAATTACCCTACCTTTAACTGGGAAAACTACTCAAGTACAAACCCCCAGGTCCAGAACTTCCTGGTATTTATCAGCTCAAATGCCCTGGATCAGCTGGTAAACTCCCCTACCAGAGGTGAAAACATATTGGACCTGGTCATCACCAACATGGGCGACAGGTGATCCGCACCGGAGGTCAACCTGTCACTGGTTAGATCAGGCCATAAACTAATCACTCTGGATGTCCACCCCACACCACCACCCCCAACCAAGGAAACTACAGTGAAAAAATTTTCTATAGCAAACTTCACCTTACTTAAGACAGAGGTGGTAAGTTTCACAGCCCCCATGCTAAAGGATAACAGTGTCCAAGATGCACGAACCTTCACAAATGCACTCTATGAGCAACTACAAGGATGCATGGATCATGCCATCCCTAGCAAAACCAAGACTCACTCCCCTAAGAGAAGGAAACCAGTCTGGTGGACCCCTGCCATAAACAGGCTATACAATAGAAGGAGGAAACTAGTTGAGAAAAAAAGCAAATCCCAAGAAGGAAAGACATCCCTCATCAGTATCAGTAAGAAACTAAGGTCCCTCATAAAATCATCAAAGACTAACTTCAAAAGAAAAATAGCCAAGGATTCGAAAGATAACCACAAAGCCTTCTTTTGCTATGTCAAGAATCTAAGTGGCAACTCGCAGATATGCTCTGAGCTAGTGCAAAATAGCACAAAATATACTGAACCTACTGATATTGCCAAAATCCTGGCAGATAGATTTAGTGCAAAATTCACCCTGTAATCACCCCCAAAAGGGCCCACAACAATACCGGAAAAGTGTAGTGTACTGCCAATCACAGATGCACAGGTGAAAACAGCCCTTTCAAAAGCCAAAAGCACAGTCAGTGGGGCCAGATGGTGTCCCAGGCTGTGTCTTGCACGAACTACAGAACGAACTAACCCCCATCCTAAACACACTGTTCAACCTCAGCCTCTCCACAGGCTGTGTGCCCATAGAATGGTGAACAGCAATGGTTATTCTGCTCCACAAAGAAGGGGCCACAACTGACTCTGGTAACTATCGCCCCATAAGCCTGACTAGCCTGGTCTGCAAGGCTATCGAGCACATCATCATGGAACTCATCAACAAAGACATTGGGAACCTCCAAACACTTGACCCGACCCAGTTCGGCTTTGTTAAGGGAAGATCATGCCTACTAAACATGGTTGACTTCTGCGAGACAGTCACCAAGGCCATAAGTGAGGGAAAAGTGGTTCACACAGCCTACCTTGACGTCACCAACGCTTCTGACACCATTCCCCACTCAGAAATTATAGAAAAACTCACCAGCCTGAACATAAACCCCTATGTCACAAGATGGGTTGCCAACTGGCTTACAGACAGAACTCACACGGTAAGAATAGTGGGCTCCAGGTCCGACTCTAAACCAGTCACAAGTGGTGTCCCACAAGGCTCAGTCCTGGGACCCCTACTGTTCAGCATATACTTCTTAGAAGTACAGGCAAACACAGGAGGACTATGGCTAACCAAGTTCACTGATGACTGCAAACTGGGAGCCATAATTGACTCTCTGGCTGACATGGACATTCTCCAAAAGGGCCTTACTGAGACAGACACCTGGTGTCAAAGTCATGGTCTCAAGCTAAATGCCAAAAAATGCATAGTCATCCTATTTGGGAAAAACAAAACACCCATGAATTAGCACATAGGTGGCAGCCCCCCTTAATACAGAAGAGGTAATAAGAGATCTGGGGACCCAGGTAGATAGTAATCTCTCCTTTGACAATCATATTGCCAAAGTAGTTAGAAAATCCTTCTATGTAGCCCATCTAATTACTAAAGGGTTCGCATCTAGAAATAAAGAGGTTATGGTGCCCCTCTACTCATCACTCATCAGACCCATCATAGAGTACAATGCCCCATTTGGGATGTACCTCACAAGACACTTCCAACAGCTGGAAAGACCACAAAAGTACCTCACCAAGAGGATTACTGGCCTCAAGCATATGTCCTATGCAGGCCAACTGGAAAAACTCTGGCTGTACTCAGTGGCATATCGCTTACTCAGAGGAGATCTCTGCCTGACTTATAAAGCCATGTCCAACTCAGAATTGATAGACATGCTCCATGTAAAGAAATCCAAGTCACTGCGAGCCACTCGCTCTAGTGAGCTAAACCTCTCCACAATAATAAATAGAACATGCTGGAGGGATAGATTCCTGTCACAGGGACTCCCCATGCTTTGGAACAAAATTCCTAACTACATTAGGCAGAGCCCCTCACTAACACTCTTCAAGAGAAACCTTGTCGAGTGGATGGGTAACAGAAAATACACCCCTGGGATCACTTCATTGGCTCTTCTTGACAAAGGCTCAGTTAATTAATCAGTGGGGCAGTGAAAGCTGACACACTCTGGCTGGGCTTATAAATGCCCTCGGGCAGATAGCCTAGTACCTACCTATGAACCTATGAACAAGTGTATCTCTAATTTTGCTGCCCGTTGTTTTATATGGTTTCATCTGCACTGGTAACTGGGATTAGAACTAACATGGAATATGAAAGGGGTACAGAGGCTTGCACTTAAAATGCTCCTTCTCAGATTTGTGTTGGGGAAGAAAACATTCAACAAGGTAGAAAAGTGATGGAGTTACAGGCAGGCATTAACCATGTACTTAGGAAACAGTTTGTTTAACCTGCACATGAGACTAGAATTTTATTCTTCAGGAAGGTGAAGAACATTAGGATGGATTCAAATACAGATGATATAGAAAATCTGGGCTCTGTCTAATAGGTCTGGCCTGCTTCCTGAGGTATAAATGGTGGTGGAAAGTTTGTGCTTATTTTCTTTGTCATTGGCTTGTCCAGTTCAACAAGAATTTACTTGTGTTTGCAGCTCTAGCACAGCTTTGATTTCTGTTCATAAATATGAGCACATAGCAGAACACGACATTGATTGACATGTATTACTTTATATTGCTAAGCTTATAGTAATACAATGTAAAGGTCTGGTTTACAAGAGCAGATATAGAAAATATGCTGAAGGTTACCATAGTAACCTGGAACATTAGGGGGATCCTTTTACTTGTAAAATCGTAGAAGAAAATGAAAAGACTAAAAGTCTGAATGCTGAGATATTACGTTACCTAAAGGTAAGGGACTGGAAGAAACTGGAGGTGGAAGGAATGAAGTGACGTTTACAACGTCTGTGTTCAGCTGAAGATGGGGTGTATTCTTCCATCTGTAAAATGAAGGCAAGGAGATCAGTTGATACATACATGTTCAGCTGAAGATGGGGTGTATTCTTCGATCTGTAAAATGAAGGCATAGAGCTCGGTTGATACATAAAAAGTAAATGGATATGAATACAGTTTAAATCACTGTAGAAGTGGTCCTTCTGCTGTTTAATTATGGGCCAAAACTGATAATATTTATTTTGTTTTTGATAAAAGTGGGGCATTGCTTTTTAAACAAACATGTTGCTGAATGCATCACTCTGGATCATAAGGCAGACAGCAGAGAATATCATGCAAAGACTCAATAAGAACCTGCAATCGCTGTTGAGACCTTTGTTTTCCTTCATGTAAATCAACTGTTCGGCTCAGTTGTTTGCTTACATGTGCTTTAAGAAGCATGGCAGTAAACCTGACTTTCACATGGTTTCATGCATAACAGATAAGGTGGAGATACCTAATGCAGCCCTGTATGAAAATGTATAAGATATGGGGAGCAGGACAGCAGACTTGTTCTCTTGTGGATTTTTGGTTTATTGGATGCACTGGTTGGATATGAATAATAAGGCTGATGTGAAGCTAGCAGGGGTCTGCAACCTTCACTATCAAATTTTTTGGCCCCTCTCCCATGAAATAAAATTCATCTGAAGCCACAATACCTATTTGACCACTAAAATGAAGATAACACATACACAGCGTATAAAGTTTTATATCTAGTCATTTTACATATATATATATATATATATATATATATATATATATATATATATATAGCAGAGCCTTTTGGACACTATTGACATTTTATTGGTGCTTTACTTGTTATAACAAAGGAAAGCACATAACTCTTATGAAGAGAAGGAAATAAAAAACACTGGCATGTGTAGGCTTACATTGAAATAAAACAAAGAAATATGCAGGCCTGTTTCAGTTCTTCCTTTATTTGTGCAAAATTAATAAAATAAAATGTAGCCCACTTTGAAATAAATAAAACATATAGCTGTTGCCTAATAGCTTTAAAAGAGTAAACATAAAAATAGGACAGTTTGTATTTAATTATGACTTGTCCATTTTAGTGTGCCATCATCCTCTTCTGTTTTTTCCTCAGCCACATCCAGCAATCAACCATCAAACCTGAACAGAAAACACAGCTACATCAGCTCAGGGTCCAAAATAAATACTTTTTTGCAAAATAATAGCAAATTAAATGATAGTGTTCTCACCTGTTTAATGATTTCTGGCTTTGAACATCACTGCAGAGGTTCTCTGTATCAGGGATTTAAGACATGACTTTGATCTTCACACAGGACTGCAGGCTGTCATCCATGAGGCATGAGTGCTATTTGCATTTTCTGTAGTTCATGCTTGAGAAAACCTGTTTGCTTAAGTATGTGGATCCAAAGATAGACAGGACTCCAAACGCATACTTCATGTTCATAAAAGTGTCAGGAATAGCATTCCATATTTCAAACATAAATTTGTCAGGTTTGGGGAGGTTATCGATATTGCTCCATTTGTGCTTCTGAACGAGAATGGCCTTCTGATAGGCAAAATCTTTGAGATCAGCTGTCAGGTTTTGAACTTAAATGCTCATAAGGCTTTATCAGCTATGTTGGCCAGTTAATTTTCAAGATTGGATTGACTTACTCCTGTAAATGAAGACAGCAGGGATGGATCAATGGCCAGGGGTGTGACAGGGAAGGATGATGATTTATTTTCTATTTTGAGCTCACAGAATCCTTCCCCAAATGCAGTTTACACTAGATAACTGCACTTTATAAATACTCAGAATTTATGTGATTGCGTGCTTCTTTGAACTCTCTCAAGGAGGGGAAGTGAGAGAGTATACCTCACTCTACATCTCTGGCAAACACTGTTATCTTGCACTCCAATGCCAAAACATCATCCAGCATCTGCAGGGCTGTGATTCCTTTTCCCTGAAGACTTTTGTTCAGCATTTGAGGTACAGTGTCATATCCACCATGAAGTTCAGCTTTTCCAGCCAGTCTGGATGTTCCAATTCAGGATCGGTGAGTCCCTTGTTTTCTAGGATACCTTCAAGTGTTCCATACATGCAACAAACTGTTTCAGCACCTGTCCCCTGGACACCCATCAGATGTTATTATGCAGCAGGAGATCCAAATATGTGCTGCTGACATCATCTAACAATGAACAGAATTGTCAGTGAGTTAACCCTTTTGCCATTACTTTGTTCACTATTTGAATGATAAGGTTCATCATCTCCATGCATTCAGAAGGAAATGCTTGAGCACACAGTGCTTCTTGGTGCAGAATGCAGTGAAACATCAGCAGCCACAGGAGAAACTGGGACTGTTTTGGAGGGCCAGACAAATGATGCACCCCTCGCACCTCCCATAACCCTGCCCATTTACTTCCCTCTTCCACCCTCTTTTTCCATTTCTGTCACTAGCCTCCATCCCTATCCATTCCAGTGTTTTACTATTTGGCTATTTCTTTCCAGTTACCATAAATACTGTTAAAGCCTGTAAGTGTGCATACTGATTTCTTTATTTGCTTCTACAATAATTGCAGATTTTGAAATAAAATAGCATAAACACTAATACCCGTTTGCTAAACAAGCAATACAGCCTTGTAATGAATACAGACTTAGCATGAGCAGTAAACTTCTCTGCCCTTGAATCTCACAATCATTGAAATGGCATTAAAACCTACATTCAAAGAAAATGCATCTAGCCAGTTTGAGTGGTGTAGTCAAGTGATTATATTAAATTATATTCCAGCACCACTTGTTTAAATGTGGAGTTTTGAACATTCTTCCATTAAGCAATGAAAAACATGTTGTTGTTGTTGTGTCTTTCGGCTTTTCCCGGTTAGGGGTCGCCACAGC
>NC_056726.1:783329103-783331603 GCF_019279795.1 Protopterus annectens | reverse complement strand
CCGGGACTGAACCCTGTGGTACTCCACTTTTACTCTCTTTTGCAACAGTTTCTTCCTTCTGTTGTAGAGTTTGTTTGTGGCAGGGGGCCACCAGATCGGCTTCCTTTATTTGGAGGATAGCATCTTGGTTCTGTTTGGGATAGCATGATCCATGCACTTGTGTAAGTGCTTGTAGAGTGCATTTGTGTAGGATTCAGCAGTCATAACTGTATTTTCCATCTGCTTAGGTGTTATGAAGTTCACCACTTCTGTCTTAAGAAGCATGACGTTGGCTTTGGAGAACATTTTCACCATGGTTTCCTTAATGGTGGGTGGGGGCGGGATGTGGATATCTAGGGTGTTTAGCTTATGGTCAGATCTGACCAACGAGGAGTTGACTTCAGGTGTAGAACACCAGTTACTCATGTTGGTAATGACTAGGTCTAGGATATTGTTGCCCCTGGTGGGAGTGTGGATAAGTTGATCCAGGGCATTGGAATTTATGAATTCCAGAAAATGTTGCTCAAAGGAGTTGGTACATGAGTAATTTTCCCAGTTAATGGTGGGGTAGTTGAAATCGCCCATTATCAGGGTGTTTGGTTGAACCCTAATATTTTCCAGTATTTCAAGAAAAGAGGAGTGGGAATCCTGGGGCATGGTTGGGGAACTGTAGCAAGCTGCAATTTGGATTGCAGTTTTCCCCAGAGTTAGTTGTACTTGGAGAACCTCGGATGCATTAGGCTGCGCAACTAGCCTGGATGTGGATATCCTTAATGAATATGGACACACCTCCACCTTTGGTGTTCTGGTCCAGGTTAGATGGCAAAAAAGTGTGGTATGAGCTATAGCCTGGTAATGCAGGGGTGCTCTCTAGTGCCTTGAACTAGGTCTCAGTCACTGCACAGATATCGATGTTCTCCATTTTATGGAGTGCCTCGAGTGAGTGCATTTTGAGATTTAGACTATTAGCATTGAGTAGCATTACCCTCAGTTTTTGCTTGCCTGTTCCTGTTATGGTGTTGAATTTGGGATGGCAAGACCCTTATCCAGCATCCGGAATCCCAGGGGCAACAGGTGCAAGCTATCTCTGGCAAAGCATCGTGGGCTGTCGACCATGTTGTCCCAGGCAGATAGATACTGGATCCCCTTAGAATGACACGAGAATCTTAGCCAATTGCTGAAGTCAATCATTTTGTCCTTGTACTGCAGTATCATTCTGGGTGATGGCAGGATGCTACTCAGGGCTAGGGTCATACCTGCCTGGGCTACAAGATTGGAGAGCTCTTCCATATCTCTTTTCATGTAGTCCAGGGAGGGATGTCTCAGGTCATTCACACCAACATGGACAATGATAGTATCATATTTGTACTTGTTATGGAGTGACCTGAGTGAGTGGGTTATGTGGCGGATCCTGGCACCTGACAGGCAGCTGACAGTAACCTTCTCCTTGTTTAGCCTGGTGAGTGGGACATCAGTGTGCCTGACTATAGAGTCACCTATGACTAGTGTGTCAGGTACGTTGGTTTGCCTTATGGGCTGTGGTTTATTGGCACACTCAATCTGTGGGCTGTGTGTCATTTGAGTTGTGTTGAGTGGGTGGAGGTTGCTTGCATTTCTGCATTGGAGGTCTCTGTTGCATGAGCAGATTATTACTGACAGCCTCTGTGAATGTTTTTGTGTTTCTATGTGTCGATTTTCATGGTGTAGGTTTAGTAGGACTATGTGATGAGTGTGGTGTGGTGCAAGTGTTTACCTTCTCCTCTTGACAGTGAAGTTCAGTCTTGGTTGGAGAGAGCTTCACCTCCAGTTTGGCTAGATAAGTGCTGTTGGGTGGTAGGTGGAGAGGGCTGTCTGTGTACATGAGTCAATTGCAACATTGCCCCAAGATGCCCAGATTCATCAGATAGACAGGAGAGAACACTGGGAGCTGACCCTTGGACATGCCTGAATAAAAAACTGATTTCCTTTCGACAAGTGAGGAAAGTGAAAATAAGAGTTGTTTTTCTCTAAGCAAGTGAGGAAAGTAAGTACAAAAACTGTTTTCCTCTAGGTAAAGAGGAAGGTTGAGTGCTGTAGTAATTAGTAGCTTATTTAGTGCTAACAACAAGTTCTGAACAAGTGCAGAGCAGAAATAAGCAAATTCAAGTGCTAAAACTAAGAATCTGTACCTGAATCTTGTGGTAGATTGGCTACCTAGTGATTACCACTCCCACTGATAAGCTAGAATGCTTCCCACCAACACAGAAAGGCTTGGGGAAATAAGCTAGAAGGCTTCCCTCCAACTCAGAAAGGCTTGGGGGGCTTAGAAGCTTACAAACAGTCCTGGATACAGCAAATCTGTATCTGGACTAGACTAGTTATAGGAAAGGTGGGAAACAAGTGCAAATGCAGGCTTTTAAATCAGCAAGTTGAAAGAGATGGAAAAACTGCCTAAACGGCCAATAAACTACAATTTGTGTGCCAGAAACAACTCTTGTGGTAGATAGGCTACCTAGTGCTTACCACTCCCACTGATAAGCTA